>NW_028281123.1:1525000-1586897 GCF_059751285.1 Brachycentrus maculatus | reverse complement strand
TGTCTCAACTTGATGTGAAACATCAATCGTTCCTCTTTATATAAAAGAAGATGGAAGTCTGAGCACCCCATGGCTTACGACCTGGCATTTGGCTTATTCACTTGTGTAACGTAACCATAATGCGAGTTTTACACTTATCAATAAAAAGCCATAGTCAGAAAAATAGTCATAAATAAACAAAACTGAAACACAAATATGGAAAAAAATTCTAATATGCCAAACTGGGCATCACAGGGCAAAATGTAAAATATAAAACAGTAAATCGATAAAGCTAATAAAAAAAATAAGTACATAAAAAAGGTAAAAAGCATGTTTAAAGGAAACAAATGAGAAAATATAACTAATCACTATCGCAAATATCTTTCCGTAAAGTAAACTTTCAGTTATAAATTGGCGCGTTTCAAAATAGCCCCATTATTTCAAAAATCGCGAATTTTGCAAGGGTAGGAAATAAAATACTAGTCAGGTAGAAGCGAGGGGTCGTTCAACATTTTAAACAGCAAAATATTAAACACTTAATACTCGAGTAAAATTCTTTATCAGATACTCCTTAAGAATTCTAGGCACGAAAAGGGTCGTCCGTCGGTGACTGGGCTCCAAATATTTTTTTTATAATTTAATATTTTAATTTATTTTTAAATTTACCTTTTATTGGTAAAAACCACTAATTATTTACCTATACACGTGTTTCGATTGACTAGTTATCTTTAATAACAATTTATATTATGAAAGATAATGAGTCCATCGAGAGAGCACAGATTTTCAGATATTTACATATTTTTAATTTTTCTCTTTACTTGGTAAATACCGCTAATTATATGTATAAAAAAAAACCGTGTTTCAATGGACTTGCTATATACATAAAAATTCACTATAGAGCAATAGTTTTTAAATATTTATTTTATTTTATATATAACGTTTACTTTGTAAATACAATTAATTATTTAACTAAACACTTGTTTTGATGGATTCGTTAAATGTCATAACAATTCACCTTAGAGTTCATATTTTCATATTTAATACATTTTTTAATTTACATTTTTAAAATTTACAATTTACAATCCCTCACTCCTTTCAACAACGTCATATATCAAAAATCGTCAATTTTCAGTTTTGCATGTTTTCGGGATGCTAAAAAAATGTACTGTATCTCAGCAAAAGCGGCATATTTTTAACTTAATATTTACCTGCTACAGGGCAGAAAGTGTTGTTTTTGCATTTTGAAGAAAAGGTATTGCGCAATTTTTTTTTAAACATACTAAATATTTTTCAAATGAAGAAAATACATCCAGGTTTAACCTTAAAAGATCTGTTGCACAGTAAATAATTCAATAGTGGCTTGATATTTATTTTTAAAACATTTTATTATATTTTTAAACTTATAAACGATCTCCTGAAAAATCAAGTTTTTTGATTTCGAAACCGGTAATACAGTTTTTTAATGGCACAAAGTGAACGATGAATAAGGAGAGTGTTACACATTGGAACGTTCACCCTTTCATCTTTATCAGAACTTTCAGGACACCTTACTTATGTAATGGTCCATATTAAATATACATCGAAGAATGATTCTACCAGGAGCGCAGAGATAACGTAAGTTAATATTTCACGGAACTGTGAGTTAATAATTTTAATACGATAAAGAGGGACAGCAGAGAAACATTTACAATTTTCTCATCAGATTCCGCCTCCGTAGTGTAATGGTCAGCACGCTCGGCTACCGTTCTGGAGGCCCCGGGTTCGATTCCCGGGGGGCAGTCAAATAAATTTAAGTGATTTTTTCACTCTACACGTAATATTTATTCAATATTACCCTGGTCTGGTACCTGAAGCGGAAGGCTGATCACCTTTCCTTCGCGTGTAAACGATCGAGATAACACTGCGTTTGTATGACGCAGTGCCCTATGCACCATTGGGTGCGGATAAGGGTTTTCTCTCTCTCTTATTAGATTAATAAAACTCTGTGCAGTTTTGATTATTTAACAGAAATATTTTTATTACATCTCAACATCTCAAAAAGAAGAGTGCTTTAAGATGGTATGGACATGTGGAGCGAATGGATGGCGAGAGATTAAGAAAATATATGTGGTGAATGTGAGCGGGAAAACAGAACGAGGACGGCTGAAAAAGACTTGGCACGATCAGATCAATCAGAACCTAAAATCTGGTGGTGTCAAATGTCTGCGTAATAGGAGGGCATGTATGACTAGATGTATGGATGTGAAGGTGGCGAGGATGTATGTCAGGACAGAAGAGTATGGTGTTCCATTTTTTTTTTGATTTTTATAAATTTCACTTTACTTTTGTCTATATTTGACCCGATGATGGAATGGTTATTCCAAAACACGAATGGTCATAAAGTAATATATTTAAGTGGTATTACACAAATAAACGATGAACGATAAGGAGTGTTATATTCTCATGACCTTAATACGTACCATAATAACAATGCTTTTAATATGCAGAAATATGGGTGCAAGTATTTATCAAACTCTAGGTATAACTATAGATTTCTCTAAAAATCGTATTAAGGTCCAGATCTCAAGTAACTCTTTTCTCTTCCAAACCATATAATTATTTCAAAGAAAAACTATTTTTTCAATGCAAACGATTCAATGTTTTAAGAAAAAAATCATTTACGTTAAATGTCACCTGGATTAAGAGAAAATAAATTAACGATTTAACGAATACTTGGCCTTAAATAAGAACACCTTGATATATTTTGCCATGAGAAATTATGATTATCGCTCATGTAACCTGAGGAGAAATGTTCGAAATTTATGACTTAAGCTATACCGCAATGCTGGGAGCTAGAATCCCCACAGTAATATATGAGGTATACGGTATAGGGTCGTATTGAAGGGTGTTTTTAGATTATCCACTTTTCTCTATTATTCCACGCGGTAAAGCAGGAATTTAATGGAAATGCAGTCTTCAATAGTCGATAACTAGATTACAGGCCAATGAAATGGAGGTTCTTACTTATTTTAAACTCATTTTATTGTACACTATTGACCTTTTTTCCTTTGTAAAATTTTAAATAATTATGTGGTGTTTTCTTGAATGTTTTCCGCAGATACTTTGAGGCACATTTTATATCTTTATAAAATTAATTATCTTTGTTATCACCACTTTTTTTTATTAATACAATTTAACTTACTGGTTTCGACAATACCTTGTCATCATCAGGGTTTATTTTAAATCAAAAACATTAAAATACTCTCACTAAAAACTTCCACACACTCCATAAAAATCCTTATTTTTATCTGATTTTTATGGAGTGTGTGAAAGTTTTTGGTCAGAGTATTTTAATGTTTTTAATTTAAAATAAACCTTGATGATTACAAGGTAATATTGAAACCAGTAGTTTAAATTGTATCAATAAAAAAGTGGTTAAAACAAAGTTAATTAATTTTAAAAAGAAATTATGTGGTGTTCCGGAGTTTTTATCACTTTCGATTTTCCCGGAAGTACAGACTAGAAACAAACCTTATTCAAAAATCCCTTAATTGTATAATAATTCCTACCGAAATTCATTTTCAAATCGAACTTGCAAAATGTGCAATGTAGTGCTTAATGAAATAGACATCAAAAATGTTTCTTTTAAAACGTTTAAGAGAAATATTGTTGATTTCTATTTTACTATTTGATTATTTGATAAAGAAATGTAAGTTACAATATTATAAAGTTATACTTATGTACATGACAGCTTTTTTATTCATTACTTTTAAGTGAAAACCTGTTATTGGAATTAATTTTTATTTATTTATTATATTTTGTTATTTTTTTTAAATATTCTGTTGGTTTTCCAAGAAATAAATAATATAATAACAAAAACATATTTTTTTCCACATATATTTTATTTGAACAGTGGCTCGATTTCATCATAACCTATATCATCAGACAGATGATGGCGACAATGACAACGAAACCCAGCCAAATAAAATAAACGTGGAAATTTTTTTTTTTACAAAATGCATTTTCTCTAAAAATGTCAGTACAAAACGTAGTAAAGAAAACATTTTTTACTCATAAATATAAATAAAACTGATTTGGCATTAACTAGGTGGAACAACATGTAGACTTGCACAAGGAAAAGAGAGAATTAATTTTTTACTAATTTGGTATGACTTTATTGAATAAAATGTTGATTTGAATATAAAATTAAAAACTTTAGTGTTAACTTATTTGGCATCAACTATGTGAAATAACATAATAATTTATATATGATAATATAATAATAATAAAACCCTTATCCGCACCCCAATGATGCATATGGCACAGTGTCATATAAACGCAGTGTTATCTTGATCGTTTACACATGAAGGAAGGGTGATCAGCCCTCCGCTTCAGGTACCAGTCCATGGTAATATTGAATAAATATTACAGTGAAAAAATCACTTATATTTTATTTTACCCCCCTTGGGAATCGAACCCGGGACCTCCAGAACGGTAGCCGAGCGTGCTGACCATTACACTACGGAGGCGGACAAAGACGATATGATAATAAAACACTCAAATATTTACTAATGCAACATGAACTACGTGAAATAACAATATACATTGAATACAAAAATAAAGCACCTTATTACTGATTTGGCATTAAATGTATATATCGCTCACTCCTTTCAAGAACGTCATAAATCAAAAATCGTCAATTTTCAGTTGTGCATGTTTTCGGAATGCCCTGAAAATGTACTATATCCCAGCAAAAGCGGCATATTTTAAACTTAATATTTACCCGCTACAGGGCAAAAAGTGTAGTTTTTGCATTTTGAACAAAAGGTATTGTTTAATTATTTTTTTAATACTGAATATTTTTCAAATGCTGAAAAAACCTTCTGGTTTTACTTAAAAAGATCTGTTGCACAGTAAATAGTTCAGTAAGTGGCTTGATATTTATTTTTAATACATTGTATTATATTTTTAAACTATAAAAACCTTCTCCTGAAAAATCAAGTTTTTTTTATTTATGACGCTCTTGAAAGGAGTGAGCGATATGTTGTCAGAATAATCGGCGGGTATGCAGGAGAAGATAAATGAACGAAAATTTTTAATAAGTTCATATAATTTCATTTCGATTAATCGATATAATTTTATATTGCACTGCACCATTAATTTCTTATAATACGTTACAAACATCAAGCCAATATGTGCTATGCTAAAATAATCCAAAAATAAGTACTGTGGTTTATAAATTATGAGTGATTTTCATTGCTTCAAGTGTCATGGATTGCTATATTTGTACCGAATATTATGAAAATTTTTAATAGTATATTTACTTACCTAAACCTTACTTAACTAAACCATTTAATTTTTCACATTATATTAGAGAACGGCGCATAATATAACAAGGCGAAGAAAGCTTGCAAAGAATTATAATAAAAATAAATTATGTTACCAGCAAACATGAACAATAAATAATAAGCGCAAGTCCCTCTCCAAGCACAAGAGCTTAGTCTCTTTTTTGGAAAGACCTGCGTCATTATTTTTAATATTGTAAAAGTTGAAATTTCTAGAAAATTAGTTGAATTATTTTAAAAAGAAACCTTTGTAACCATTTTAAATAAATAAATTAAAAAAAAAATAGTAAAGTTCGGATTGGGATTATTGTCGTTTCATTCTCTCTGCCAACCCCTGTGGGGATGAGGGTTGATAATTGGTAAGTTACTTAATATTTTATTTATTGTTTCGGCATTAACTTTGTGGTAAGACATGTTACAATAATTAAAGAAAACACTTCGTTTTTTACCACTTGAGTTTTATTATAGACTACATGTTTCAGAAGTTAAACTTCCATCATTCAGGTCTGTATAATAACTAATAGTTATTATACAGACCTGAATGATGGAAGTTTAACTTCTGAAACATGTAGTCTATAATAAAACTCAAGTGGTAAAAAACGAAGTGTTTTCTTTAATTATTGTAAGTTACTTATTGTTTCAATCAATGCAAGGTGTAGTTCTTGATTTATAAAGTTAAGTGCAAATATTTAATCGAAAAATTGTAGCACAGTTTTACGAAGTTTATTACATACACGTTTTGAAATACCTCATGGGCGAGAGCGGTATAAATAAATTCATGACGTCACACCTTCCCCATTGGGAAATTTCAGAAATGAGGTTTTTTATGGGAAAACATTTTCATCAATAAATTCATTTATCAAATGAGAATAAATGTACCTATGTTATATATCCACAGCTTGTATTGTATAATGCATTTTATTTTTTGTCATCTCAGTATTGATTACGAAGAATATGGAAGTCTGTGCATTGACGGGGCTTACAAATACTCGTATGGTTTATTTTTGACTTCCATATTCTTCTTTATCTATGATGAGATGTCAAAAAATAATATGGAACATAACTCCTATAGTTGGAGGTAATCCAGATTTGTGAATATATTACATTATATTTCATTTTTGACGTCTCTGATAAATCTTCTTTTGACATTTTAGGTTTTTGAACAATCGACGATGAGTTCAATACTAATTAAAGAGCTTGCTTGCGGTTTATGCACTTTCAAATACAGTATAAAAACAATATTTATTTATTCGGCATTTATTTAGTGGTATTATTTATCTATTTATCTACATATATATATATATATATATATATATACATATATATATATTTATATATATATATATATATATATATATATATATATATATATATATATATATATATATATATATATATATATATATATATATATATATATATATATATATATATATATATATATATATATATATATATATATATATATATATATATATATATATATATATATATATATATATATATATATATATATATATATATATATATATATATATATATATATATAAATATATATATATGTATGTATTCATGTAAATTATCAATGTATCAATTGTTTGTTAGTCAATAATCTTAGCCTTATCAAGTTTTTTAAATATCTAATAATTGAAAGTTTAGGTCAGAGTTTGAAAGACGGGATCCATGCATGTAGAAGAGGTGAAGATTGTTTGCTAAGGTAAAGTGGTGTGACATTCTAGCCTATAAATATAACGTCTGCTCCTCGAAAATATCTGAACACATCAATTATTTTATTTTCAAAAAGACATTTTTCATACAAACATTAAAGTTATCTGAATGTCTTTTTTTGAAACGCATCCTTCTCCTTTGACTGGAAAATAATAAACTTTTTATTTCTTGAATATAATCGATAAATACAAAAGCAAAGGTTTATTTATAAATAAATAATAGGGGGTGGAAAAGCTTTCAAACTTACACCCTTTTAAATACTATAGCTTAAGGGATAAAAGCAAAAGATTTCATGCAAAAAATATTTCCCTTTAAGAAGGATCGGATGACCAAACATTAAATATTAAACTAGACTTTTGCTTGTATGCATAGTGAGTTTGCCTAGAAAGGATTCTTTATTTATTGAGGATTTTATTGTGATACTTACAGATGGATTTTAATAATCGGTTCTTTTGAGGACTCGATCAAAAATGGATATTCTTGTATTATGTGTTCGCAATTTCGTTATTTATTTAAAGTTTCGTGATTTTTTTGGCAGTCACTTTATAGTAATATCTTTCCATTGTTAATATAGGTTTTACTTGGTAAATACCACTATTTCTCATAATTTAAAGTGTTTCAACGCATTCCGCATCATTTTCAAATATATACCGTAGTAGTTTGATAATGCCTTTACATTGCGAAGTCGCGATGTCACGATTTTATTAAATGAAATATACAATGAAATATACTCAGAACATTGATTTCAGAATTTTATTTTAATATTATAATACCGTATAGGATATTTAAAATGACGCGGAATAAACCGTCATTATAGATTTCAAGAAATGTGGTATTTAGCAAGTAGAATCTAAAATTATTATATTAATTATAAAAAATTTTTTTTTACATTATTTTACGTTTTGTAAAATAGTAAAGTAATTTAAATATATAATGAGTATTTAAATATTTTTTTTTGACCAGAATTATTTTTTTATAGTTATAACTGTTTGTATTTTCACCTGTCATTGACAACATCTATAGTTTTTTAAGTTGAAAATAATTTTAAGTCATGTTTTAGTTGAAAATAATTTTAAACATCTTCTTTTTCGATTTTTTTTAAATTGGGATCTTACTTACAATTTTTTTTATTTGAAAATAAACACTTGTGTAGGACAATTTATTTTTATATTTAAACAAGATATTTAGGAAACATCCTTATTTTTGTATAAACCAATTTCGGTTCGGTTTTTTTTCAAACATCATCAACGTCATCATCCTAAATATAAATACAGTATTTGCTTGTATTGCAGTATTCTGAAAATTATTCAATAGACTGTTATTGTAGAGAGATGATATAGACATTCATTGAAAACAAAGCGAACAGAACAAGACCCTTCTGTTAGGTTTCCTTGCACAAAAGCCAATCAACAACATCGCCCAGCAACCCTGATCACCATATAACAACGCAGCATAGCAAAACAGGGGAAACGTACCATTGATGGACATTACGTGGACATTAATTATGGACACAACGCAATTAAAAATAAATAATATTCAAAAAATTACAAATTTACAGTAAAAATTAAATATACAAGGAAAATAAAATATAATGTATTATTTATTGACATCTCATCAAAGATGAAGAAGAATATGGAAGTCTGGGCATTTACGGGGCTGGCGACCGTCATAGGCTGATTTAAATGATCACTTTACACACGTGTAACATTCACCAATTCTACCCATTATTGACAACCACACTACTCAAATTCTTGGAAGTTCTTCATATATGAACCAATTTAGAAACCTTGTTCTTGAATCACTAGAACTTCACTAGAGACATCTATTGGTGAGATGTAAAGAAGCTTTTTATTAAGCAGAAACTCTTATATTAGTAGTATTATCCGAATCCTGGATTATAATCACACACATGAGAAACGCCAGAAAATACCATTTTCATTTTTATTATTTAAGCTTATAATTTGACCAGATAATTTATTTACAACATTTTGAGTGTGTCCAAATACTTGTTCACAAAATCTGGATTATCTCCAATTACAGGAGTTATTTTCATATTATTTTTGACATCTCATCAAAGATAATAATCCAGGATTCGGATCTCACATACTAATATAAGAGTTTCTGCTTAGTAAAAAGGTTCTTTACATCTCACCAATAGATGTCTCTAGTGAAGTTCTAGTGATTCAAGAACAAGGTTTCTAAATTGGTTCATATATACAGAACTTCCAAGAATTTGAGTCGTGTGGTTGTCAATAATGGGTAGAATTGGTGAATGTTACACGTGTGTAAAGTGATCACTTAAACCAGCCTATGACGGTCGTCAGCCCCGTAAATGCCCAGACTTCCATATTCTTCTTCATCTTTGATGAGATGTCAAAAATAATATGAAAATAACTCCTGTAATTGGAGATAATCCAGATTTTGTGAACAAGTATTTGGGCACACTCAAAATGTTATAAATAATATAATATATTGACATTTTAACATATATGAAGAAGAATATGAAAATCTGCGTAAATATCCAGACTTCCATATTTTTCTTATGACAATGCTTACGACCTGTCATAGGCAGGTTTAAGTGATCACACGCGTAACATTTATCATTCTACGGATGATTGACAAATAAGCGGGGTCGGGTTGTGGTCCCGTGGTTAGTATTGTGGATTCTTAAATCAGAGTTTCTCGGTTCGAATCCACTCTACCACAATTTCATATCATATCATATAATAATGAGCCGTTTAGGTTCACAGAAATAGTGTAAAGTTGAAATATTTATGAAAATAATAAAAACACAAATATTTATCTTTAAAAAAAATCTTAAATCCATGCAAATATGTTTTTAAATAAGATGGTTTGGGCATATGATTTGAACAATTGAAGAAAAAACAGTAAAAAAATCTGAGGCAAATGCGGTTAAAAATAGAAGAAGAAGATCGAAAAAAAATAATATCTTGAAGTATTTTAAATGCCTGAAGGTCAGGAGTTGAAATAATCGTGGGGTATGTATGATAAATGAACCTGGAAAAGGCGAAAAGTGTTTGCAAAGACACACAGTTTTATGTTTTTCTTTTCTCTCTTTCTACCCCTGCGGAAAAACGAAGTGGTGGTTACTTGTAGTCTTGCCGGTAAAACGTGGCCTGTTTATTATTAAACTATCCATAAATGGTTCCCGTTCCCTCCAAAAATATGTATATAAACACATGTTTGTACTGTAGTTTACGTATATATTATATGTACATCGTACCCTCGATTCAAAGCCTTAAGTCGAAGACAATTGGGCTTACGTACGATGGTGTCAAGAGCAGGCTGTGTTGAGTGTCATTAAGGATGACAATCCTTGCTGCTACTCGCACCCCTTGTAATCTGAAAGCTTTTAAAAGCTCGACTTTACATCAAGCTTTCAATTAAGATTCGTTCAATGATGATTGATATAAAATGTTGACGTTTATATAATATAATATTTAAAAATTATCGTATCATGTGATAAAAAACATTTTGTTTATTTTCAACGAATGTTTTACTTAGTAAATACAACTATGTTTATAACTGACTAAAACTTTAATTAAAAATGGATAGATTTTACCACAATGTGACTGCCGAATCAATAAATGAATTTTAATTTTAATTAAAAAAAGGTCTAAGTAAAGATTTCAAAATATATAAATATATTTTGTCTGGAGATTCTTCGAATTTCATTAAAGTAATAGAAATATTATATATTTTTAAAATAAAAAATCCCAATCTGTATTATATTTTTGTCATATTATACGTTTATTTTAATAAAATTTTAATTTTAATTTTTTTAGAAATAGTACATAAACCCTGAGGACAAGGTTCTTGTCGAAACCGGTTGGAAAAAGTGTACCAATAAAAAGTGGTTAAAACAAAGTTGTTTTATTTTATAAAGATTATAAAATGTGCCACAAAGTATCTGCGAAAAACATCCAAGGAATTCCATATTCATTTTCATATATCGTAGTCGTACAGGTGAAAATGACCAACTAACAAAATGTAAAATGTTCAGGAGAGCCATTTAAGTCACTATTACTTGGCAATAAAACAAACATTAATGCAGTTAGTCATTTTTTTTATATTCTAATATATTATACTTCCACGTTTAAAATTCTTCGGGATTTTTTCCTGGGCAATATTAAGCTAGTAAGATATCAAATAGTCAATGATCACGTTTTTGTAAAAAATCCACTTGGTCACTTTCTCCTGTATGACAACGAAATGATGAAATGCCGAAAAATAGTACTTATGTAGTATATATAGAACGATTTGATTAAAACCACTCTCGTTTTAAAATGGGTGAGGGACTTATGTCCACAATATTACATTTTACAGGAAAATTTTCATCTTAAGCAAGATTTACGTAAGGGGCCACTTAGTTTGAAAAACTTTCACGCTAATGTAATAAAAGGAGTTACTCCTTACTTGTCTCAAAACGGAGAAATGTTAAGATAGTGGGAGAGAGAGTTGGTACAATATATCTAATAAGTGTGCAAGCGAGACAGATTTATACTAGTAATAAGTTGTACTTTCCATGGGTGCATTCACTGGTGTGACCATTTTTAAACAAATTCAAAGATATAATTAAAATATAACTTTGTTTTAAAATTACTATAAATATTTAATTTAACTTAATTATAATGTCTACTTGTTTTGAAGCTAACCTACAAGCTAAGCTAAGCTAAGAATCTAAAAGCCAAGCTAACCTAAAAACTAAGCTAAGCTAAGCTATTAATCAGTCTAGCTAAGCTAGACTGAAAAGATACACTCAAATGAACTGAATATGCTTTAAAACCTTGTACTTAATAGGCAAGGATAATTTTCTTAGGCAAATAATAAATATATATATTTTTAAATAATTTGTGTCAGCGGAATACAAAAATTTCAAACAGGTAGGTAGGATTTTTCTTTCATAATTCATGGTCACCCTTACAGAAACCAAAGAAATCCTCGCGTTTTCATCCCTCGAGTGAAATTGCATTCAACACACAGCAAGCTTCGCCGAGGTAACTCAGTTCGTTCTCTATTCAACCCTTCTTGTCTCTTTAATGTAAATGTTTATAATTAGTTTTTCACTTTATTCAGGTAAGCTTATTTCTATCAAAAAAGAAATTAAACTAACTAAATAACCACCACGCCGCTTCACTGTATAGGCAGGCATTTGAAAAAAAACATATATTTTTATGCAAAACTAAAGAACATCCTTTATGTTAGACTACTTTTTGAGTTTTTTTTTTTAATGTAAATAGGACTTGTTTCTAGAACTAACGATATTCTTATCATCAGCTTAAAATACAAACAAGTTTGTACAATATTTTCACTTGCTGATAAGAACATTTGTTGTTCTTAAAACTAGCTTTTTTTATTTTAAAAAACTAAAAAGTGGTCTAATATAACTGTGTCATATTTTGTATTTAAATCATCAAGTTATTACGCCAAGTAAATGCCAAATCAATAAATTAACTAACTAACTAACCATCAAGCCGCTTCTCCGAAGGGGTAAGTAGAGAGAATTGAACGCCACACCACTCTGTCTTTGCAAACATTCTTTGCCTCTTCCACGTTCATCCATCTCCTCATACATACGATTATTTAGACTCCCAACCTGACCGCTTTCAAGTATTTGGCGTACCTGATCGTGTCAAGTTTTTCTCGGTCTTCCTGTGCTCCTTTTTCTAACTACATTTGCCTCATAAATTAATTTTACCGTTCTTTACTCACTCACTCGTTTCACATATACAAACGATGGTCAACACACATTTCTCGATATTATCGATAATGCTGCTCACATTATATCGTCCATAATATATATGTTTATTTTAGGCCATTTTTTCCTCCGGTGTCTCTTGGAATGGAACCGAAGTGTAAAACGAGGTTAACCTGTATAAACAAATTTATTTAAAAACATGTAACGATATTAAACATGTCGCTCACTCCTTTCAACAACGTCATAAATCAAAAAAACTTGATTTTTCAGGAGTTTGTATTTAAAGCTTAAAAATATAATACAATGTATTAAAAATAAATATCAAGCCATTTGTTTTACTAATTACTGTGCAACAGATCTTTTTAGGTTAAATCTGAATATTTTTCCCCATTTGAAAATTGTTATGTATGTTTAAAAAATTAATTAAACAATATCCTCATTTCAAAACACAAAAACAACATTTTCTGCCCTGTAGGTTGATATTAAATAAGTTAAAAATTTGCCGCTTTTTTTGGGATATAGTACATTTTCTGGGCATTCCGAATTATCAATTTTCGATATATGACGTTCTTGAAAGGAGTGAGCGATGTGTGTTATTACATTATCAAATTATCTCTCCTGAAAAGTTGATACATATTTCTAAGAAATTCAGGTACTCATGAAACCTGAAATGTTATTTACTATACACTGATACGTTTTCTATATAACGCTGTCTTCCAAAGCCTTGGAGGCAATTTTCACTCAACAGACAACTCCGTCAGCATTTGGCTCCCGGCAGATTTTAGACACGAATTACTGCCTAATTCATTAATATTAATACCATGTAATTGTGTCGGGTAATCTCGTTTCAACGTGATACACAATTTTAATGTATTACACACTTTTTTATATGTAATAATTGAACAATTTTCTTCTTCTTGGCCTTGTGGACTGTTTTTAAAATGGACTAGACTCCTGCGACTTCGATTTTTAACTGTTTTTTTTATATGTAAATTAATATATAAATATATATATATATATATATATATATATATATATATATATATATAGATTTATATATATATATATATATATATATATATATATATATATATATATATATATATATATATACAGTATCTACTCAATGAATTAGGGCCACGCAGAATTTCGCGCATTTTCTCAATTCAAACAGGAAAAACTCAGAGAAAACCTTGAATAAAACAACATTGAATTTTATTTACACATGAACACTTTATTACGCTTAAATTATGCATATATTTTCATATAAATATAGATAGTATTTAGTATTTCCACCTTTGGCAGAAATAACTGCCTCAATTCTTTTTGGCATACTTAAAATGCACTGTTTTATCATTTTTTTATTTCTTCGTCTTCTGACCAAATTTTTTGAATATTTTTTTAGACAGTCTACTGTCGGATTTGGAAATGAGTATACCTTATTTTTTAACATGCTCCATACGTTTTCTATAGGATTAAGGTCCGGAGAATTTCCAGGCCAGGGGAGCAAAGGCAGATTTTTGTTAGACAAAAATTTTATTATTGATTTAGCCCGGTGGCAAGGTGCCCCATCCTGCATGAAGGTGTATGGACCTTCTGTTGGGTCGAGTGTATGGTAGAAGGGCAATAAAATTCGTTCGAGGACCTGCTTATAGGAATTTTGGTTCATTGTTCCTTCCACGAAAAACAACGGCCCAGGTAAATTGTTAATAATACATGACCATATCATTGTTGCAGGGGGGTGTTTGATAACTTTTACCACACAGGCCTCATTGTAACGTTCCATTGGTGTTCTCCTGACGAATCGACGGCTCTCTGTCACGGCTTCTAACCGGCACTCATCACTAAAGATGACCTGAAAAATAATGAAAATTTAAGTTTAATTCAAATATATAAGTTTATTTACTAAAATGATATGTTGAAAATTCAATTTAAATAAATACCTTTTTCCAATCATCTACCGAGTAATTTCGATGTAGCCTGGCCCATTTTAATCGATCCGCTTTCATTCGTGGTGTCAATTTTGGTACTTTTACAGGGCGCCTGCATTTCAGATTTATTTCGTAAAGACGTCGCCTCAGTGTTGATACCCGATATATTTATACCCTCTTCTTCCAATTTTATTTTTAACGTTTTTGCTGATGCACTACGGTTTTCTAAGGCACTTTGAACGATTTTTCGATCAGTCCTCGGTGTTGTTTTTCTAATCCTACGACAGTTCTTTCGCCGATTGCTGGTGGCGGGTGACTGATTTTTTATTGATTTTGAAATTCTGTCCACTGTTTGACGAGAAACGTTTTCTTTTTTTGAAATTTCTCTATTAGATAGTATTCCTAATTTCAGTAGCACTATAACACTAGACTTTTTTTCCTCAGAAATGTCTTTACTTTTTCCCATTTTGCCCTTTTCAAAAAAAACACTTGTGCTTACAAAAATTTTTTATACTTTATGAACTAAAATTAAAAATTAAGTTTTTTTCACAAGACACGATAACTATATAACCTCTCTGAACAAAACAACAACCAGAACTCAAGAAACTTCACTAATAAATGAGATAGGACTATTTTTTGAACTTTCAACTATCTGTCTACCTGTGCTAATTAGGGACCTTTCTCAGAAAAAGGGTTTGAAATTTTGTAAAGGCTTAAATAATCCAGGTATATTTTACATATTATTGAAGGTAATATACATGATATTAGATGTCAATAGAAAACTTAAAGTATTTATGTAAAATAAATATAATAATCCAAAAGATTTCAGAGTATTCAAAAAAATAATGGGTGGCCCTAATTCATTGAGTAGATACTGTATATATATATATATATATATATATATATATATATATATATATATATATATATATATATATATATATATATATATATATATATATATATATATATATATATATATATATATATATATATATATATATATATATATATATATATATATTTATATATTTATATATTTATATATATATATATATATATATATAATATATATATATATATATATATATATATATATATATATATATATATATATATATATATATATATATATATATATATATATATATATATATATATATATATATATATCTGTATATATATATATATGTATATATATATGTATATATGTATATATATTGAAGTTCCAGGAATTTGAGTAGTGTGGTAAAGTTAATTATGGATAGAATTGGTGTATGTTACACGTGTGTAAAATGATCTCTTTAACCATTCTATGATGGTCGTGAGCCCCGCAAATGCCCAGACTTAAATCCATATTCGTCTTCATCTTCATCAAGTGTCAATAAATATTTTAAATTTTGCTCCCAATTGGAGATAATCCAGATTTGTGAACATGCATTTGGACACACTCTAAAGTGCATGTTTGATTGAAAGAGATTATTTTTTCATTTGATTTTTATTTAATTAATTAAACACAATGAATTAAGTGAAATTCAAACATCAAAAAATATATTATCAACGAAATATGTATTTATAAACTGTACAATGACGCAGATGATAAAGCTTATTTCAGATAGAGATACATACACATATTTGGCACCCTTAAATCTTTTACACCCACCTTAACATTAATTTCAAGCCACCCTTCACGAATATCTGTTTAAAATTACACAAATCATTTTAGAAACTCCGAGCTAAATTCACCGACGCAATTTATTAAATTTCCCCTCAAAACAAGAGTAAATTAATATCAACATATTTTCGTGTCCTTTAAAGAATTAAAATTTAATATTGTTATCGTAGAACAATAAGCCTTTGTAGAATTTTACACTAGGTACTAGAATTAACTTTATTATAATTAAATTTGGTTCGTTAGTTAACTGAAAATTCTTTGAAATTTCATGAAAACTCTTTTATTCCTAGTTGAAATATTAACAATGAAACTGTTTACTTCGACTAAACTTGATGCTGATAGCTTATTTTAAAATATGTCTCACGATTATAAAACAGCATAGAAAATTCGTTTATATCCTTAAAATAAATCTCTTTTGTGAATGATTTGTATACATTTTTAATAATATTAAGAGCGTTCAGGATATATCATTATTATTCACTAAAAAACAAAATGTACACAAAAAAGAATAAAAAAGTATGAGTATTTATAGAGCGTACAATCTGTCCTAGGCTGGTTTAAGAATTTCCGAAATTTGTGTAGTATCGTAGTAAATCGTGGGTGGAACGGTGAATGTTACACGCGTGTAAGGTGATCACGTCCACCAGCCTTTGACAGTTTGTAAGCCCTATAAATGCCCAGGCTTTGATATTCTTCTTCATTTTGTTGAGATGTCAATATTAAGCACCTCTTTGTTGACAAAACCCATACATGTGAGCAAAGATTTGGACACACTTAAAATATTTTGAATTAAAAAAAAATACTCCCAAAATAAACTTAAAATCATGTTTTCAGACGACTCTTTGCATGTAAAATAATTTAAATCGAGATATATTATAAACATTTTAAGAAGGTCTATACTAAATAAAGTAAAACTTATTTAACTCAACCATAGATGGTGCCGAGACCTAGCATGTGAAAGAAGGTTTCAATGAAAGTCAATGTCAATATATAACTTCCGAAATTTGAGTAGTATGGTTGCAAATCATGAGTAGAATGTTGAATGTCACACATATCGCTCACTCCTTTCAAGAACGTCATAAATAAAAAAATCATCAATTTTCAGTTGTGCATGGTTTCGGAATGCCCAGAAAATGTACTATATCTCAGCAAAAGAGGCATATTTTGAACTCAATATTTACCCGCTACAGGGCAGAATGTGTTGTTTTTGCATTTTGAAGAAAAATTATTGTTTAAATTTTTTTTTTTAATATATTTAATATTTTCAAATGGAGAAAAAACCATCAGGTTTTACCTAAAAAGATGTGTTGCACAGTAAAAAGTTCAATTAGCGGCTTGGTATTTATTTTTAATACATTTTGTTATATTTTTACTCTAAAAACGTTGTCCTGAAAAATCAAGTTTTTTGATTTATGACGTTCTTCAAAGGAGTGAGCGATATCTTAAGTGATCATTTACACCAGCCTATGATAAGTCGTAAGCCCTGTTAAAGGTTCGACTTCTATATTCTCCAACATTATTGGAAAAATATCAATAATTTCTTGAAGTCGTCAAACCTACATTCTTTAAACAAAGATTCTTTTACTCGCTCAAAATAATATCATCATATTTTTTTAAGTATTTCCACATTATTTCACAGACAAATATTAAATATAAATAACACAGTTTAAAAATAATAAAAAAACAAACCTTATCTATTTTTTTACAATTTCTTTTTATTTTCATTTTGATTTGCATTCAATTCTCGTCTGTCAACCAAATATCATATCTCCATTTTTTTCAAACGTGGCAATCAAATTCAGCAATTCAAAAGAGAAATGAAAAATGGTGTTAGCTGTCGAAATTTAAACACCTGGGAATTCGTATGAATGATGAGATCACTGAAATAAGAGGAGTATTCAAAAATAATTGTGTTTGCGAAATTTAAACACTGAACGATATTCACCGCCGGGCTACATTCATTTTTTATACATTCGTGATTCCAATTAAATCGGTATTCCACTATTTTAAAATATTTTTTTTCGACACCAAAACAAGTTCTTTTTTTACGATGTTCATGTAAAAAACATATTTACAATTTTTTTTTCTTTAAACCCTCATAGGGCACTGCATCATGTAAACGCAGTGTTAACTTGATCGTTAACACTTGAAGAAAATGTTATCAGCCCTCCGCTTCAGGTACCAGTCCAGGGTAATATTGAATAAATATCAGAGTGAAAAATTACTTATATTTATTTGACCCCCCTAAGGAATCGAACTCAGGACCGCCAATATGGTAGCAGAGCGTACTGACCATTACACTCAAAATATTTTATACTGATTCCAATTTTCATAAAAACGCAATTAAAATTAAAACTATATTTTTTTAAACAAAAAAGGGCATTTTTTATAATGTTTTCATTTGTAAAGAAATTGGTGAATACCTTTAGAAGTTTTAAGAATATGAAAAAACTTACATTAACATTTTAACATCTTTACATACATCAAGAAGATTATGGAAGTCTGGGTATTTACACAGCTAATGACCTGTCATAGACTTGTTCGGATCTTGCATATAAATAAAAAGGTCTCTGCTAAGTAAAAGCATTCTAAATCCAATCATAGATGGCTGTTGTACTCAATCACAAAACGTCGTGAGATTGATCATATGACTTGACAGAAAACTACCAAAATTTTGATAAGTGCGATTCCCAATCATGGGTAGAATGATGAATGTCACACATCAGGAAAGTGATCACTTAACAAGCCTGTGACATGTCGAATGCTCTGTTTATACGTAGACCTCCATATTCTTATTTTATTTAACATATTAACTAAGGTAGATTAATATTTATAAAATAAGATTAACAAAATAAAACAACTTTGTTTTAACCACTTTTTATTGTAACTTATATTGTATTTTTCACTTTTTATTGTATTTTTGTTTAAGTATCTGCGAAAAACATTCAAGAAATAGAAAAATATTATTAGTTTCAATTAATTTAGTTGAAAGTTTAGTTTATGTTTGGCTAGCCTTGAAATGAAATTGAAATGTTTGTGTACTTAAACATTGAACAAAAGCTACTCATCATGAATGGGAGTAAATTTTGTAAGTGTACTCTTAATTATTAATTTCATTACAGGAACAAAATTGTCAGTGATTTCGACGAATATTAATACCGCGAGCGATTTCCTAGCATTATAATATTATAACGTGATACTGGAAACGCGTTGAAATAAGCAGATTTAAAAGGAGCAAGCGAAACCGCGTTAAAGGGAACAGCGTTAAGGGAAAAGCGCTAAGCTGAATAACGTTAAGTGGAACATCGCTAAGTAGTTCAGCAAAACAGCGTTAAATAAGATAGAGTTTAATATAGGAAACGTTGTAAATGCATTAAACAAAGCGTTATATTCAAAATAGCATTAAGGGGAACAGCGTTTAACGGACAGAATAAATGGAAAACAGCGTTAAACGGAACATTATTAGCTAAACTATGTTCAGTGGCACAAATCGCTCACTCCTTTCAAGAACGTCATAAATCAAAATACTTGATTTTTCAGGAGAACGTTTTTAAAGTTTGAAAATATAATACAATTTATTAAAAATAAATATCAAGCCACTCATTGAACTTTTTACTGTGCAACAGATCTTTTTAGGTAAAACCTGAAGGTTTTTTCTCCATTTGAAAAATATTAAGTTTATTTAAAAAAATAATTAAACAATACCTTTTCTTCAAAATGTAAAAATAACACTTTCTGTCCTGTAGCGGGTAAATATTAAGTTAAAAATATGCCTCTTTTGCTGGGATATAGTACATTTTTTGGGCATTCAGAAAACACGCTCAACTGAAAATTGTCAATTTTTGATTTATGACGTTCTTGAAAGGAGTGAGCGAAATATGCTGAACAGCGTTAAAAAGTACAGCGTTAAACGGGATATCGTTCATTAAACAGCATTTATCGGAACAGCGTAAAACTGAACAACGCTAAGCAAAGAGTACAGCTGGAGTACAGTTAGTAGTACAGCGCTTAGTGGAGTAGCGTTATGCGGAACAGCGTAATGTGGAACAGTCATATGCGGAATAGCGTTATGTTGTACAGCGTAATGCGGAACAACGTTATGCGGAACAGCGTTTTGCAGAAGAACGTTATGAGGAACATAATAATGCGGAAAAGCGTTAAGCAAAACAACGATAAGCGGAAACTGCGTTAAGCGGGATTGTGTTAAGTGGTACAGCGTTAAGCTGAACAGTGTAAAGCAGAACAGCGTGAACAGTGTTAAATAGAACAGCTTTAAACGGAATAAAATGATTTTATTAATTGATAAATAATCTTTTGAAAGTAAAATATCTATAAGAACACTACTTATTGTAAATAATGTCCTTGCATCTCCTTTGAATGTTAGATCATGTCAGGTTTGTATGTCGTAATTTTTAGCACGTTTCCAGGTTCTTGACAGTAAGATGATTTCTCAGTTGCTTTAATAAGGTTCATGCTTTAAAAATATTGTTCCCATGAGTACGTAGAGTCGAAGAAACTTCTCGCGAATACTTGTCCTGGAGCCGCACTTAAAAGATCAAACAGCCAAATGCGACTCCGAAGCCACACATTGCCAACCCAAGCTCTACACCATGAAATGCATATATCGCTCACTCCTTTCAAGAACGTCATAAATCAAAAAACTTGATTTTTCAGGAGAACGTTTTTAAAGTTTTAAAAATATAATACAATGTTTTAAAAATAAATATCAAGCCACTTATTGAACTTTTTAGTGTGCAACAGATCTTTTTAGGTAAAACCTGAAGGTTTTTTCTCCATTTGAAAAATAATAAGTATAAAAAAAATTAAACAATACCTTTTCTTCAAAATGCAAAAACAACACTTTCTGCCCTGTAGCGGGTAAATATTAAGTTTAAAATATGCCACTTCTACTGGGATGTGGTACATTTTCTTGACATTCTGAATACATGTACAACTGAAAATTTATGATTTTTGGTATATGACGTTGTTGAAAGGAGTAAGAGTTATAAAAGAAATTAAGAAGCTAGTTCGATCTTTTTCATTTTACTGTTTTTCAGGAACATCTGCTCAATTCCATTTCATTACCCTAACATCCTTCTGACGCCCTGATCCGAATTACCCATTTTGTACGAACGATTTTGAATATTTCAGTAGTAAGTTTTATCTTTTCCAACAGAAATAGAATATAAAACTGGGAATATCATTTAAAATTAAATTCACGGTATTCAACGACTTGGTTAAACGATAAAGAATTTAAATAAAACTGAAAAACAGTTCAAAAGGCGTTTCACTCAAATTAAAACTTCTCTTTTTTGCGAGAGAAATATTCTCAAATGTATTAGTAAAAAGAAATACATAAGACGTTCAAAAAGTTCACGGAAGATTTATATATAATTCATGAACTGTACCATTTATTCATAATTCATCGATTAGGCAGTTTATTTACGAAACTTTATTTCAGGTATTTGCGGAAATTTGAAATAATTTATGCTATCGTGGATATTTTTGAAGTCCAAACGAAATAAAATATTTTTTTAACTTAAGTTTTACTTAGTAAATACCACTATTTCTTAAAATCTACTGTGACACGTGTTTCGATACATTTCGCATAATTTTTAATGTATAGAGTAAAACTTTAATTAAATAATTGATTGTTTTAACCACAAAGTGACTGCCGAATCAATTAATTAAATAAAATCTGTATGTGTGGACTATTTGATATGATAAGAATCGAGAAAAATATCAGTAATGATAATTTAAATGTCTCGACTTGAAATGAATTATTTTTTATGGTTTGTAAAAAAAAGTGTTTTAAAAATATTCAAATTTATATTATTATTTGAAGATTTCTTGTGGTCCACTATATTTTAAAGATTATATCTAAGGATCTTTTGATGATCAATTCTTAAGTATGGTATATAAAAAAAGTTTTAAATAATTTATAAAAATATTCAAATAAATATTATTATTTGAAGATGTCCATTTAATGTCCATTTAACATTACAGATTATACAAGTATCTAATTGTTTTGATAATAATAAAAATAAAAAATTCTTATAATACTAAAAAAAATAACATTGGTGCCTCAACTTAAAAGTCATGATGAAAATTTTATTTTATTTTATTTTGTTTAAACTTTATGCACAGAAAAAAAAAGTCAATACATAGGCGGACTTATGGCTAAAAATCAATATTCTCCAAGTAACCAAAAACAGACTAGTAATATTGATCAAAACGTTTGATACCATATATAGCTGTTTGCAATCAGAGGGTAGATAGTATTTGATCATTTAAAAAAAACATAAATTACAAATCGACATTTAAAAAAAACATGAATAACAAACGATGATAATAAGGAGGGCAAAAGAAAAAGGGAGTTTAGGAAATAAATTACCTCTCCTTGTAAAGAATGCACCTTCTCTAATAACTTTCATGAAACGTCTGAGACATTACTTTTAATCATTAGCATCCTAACTGTCCATCAAACCTCCTCCCTTAGTTTTTCTCTCTACCTCCTTTCCTAAACTCCCTTTTCCTCTGCCCTCCTTATTATCATCTTTGGTAATTTATGTTTTATTAAATGTCAATTTGTAATGTATGTTTTTTTTATGTTCAAATACTATCTACCCTCTGATTGCAAACAGCAATATATGGTATCAAACGTTTTGATCAATATCTTTAGTCTGGATTTGGTTAGTTGGAAGAAATTGATTTTTAGCAATAAACCCACCAATGTACTTATTTATTTTCAGTACATGAAGTTGAAATAAATAAATAAATAAATAATGACCATGGAAGTTTGGGCATCCAAGGTCTTACGACCTGGCATTTGTATAAAGTGATCACATAAGTCATTCAAATACCAGTTCACAAGTCCTTAAATCCTTACGCTAAAATCTTCCATAAAAAAAAAAAAAAATATTTCACCTCGAAATGAGAAACTCATAATATTAATATATCATTCATAGAGTGAATGACAATTTACAAAGGATTACGTTAAAGTTTACCTGTTTTCGGGGATGATACCATTTAAATCAAACTGTCTCTCAAAATAAATCCTCCTGCAAAATGTATTTGACCATTCCAGGATTATAAAGGCTGAACAGGATAGCAAATTCTCGACTAATCCCCTCAGAACACTTACGAATAGAGAAATTCTGTTTTTCTTACATACAGGATTCAGCCTGGGGAGCTTTTGTAATGACAAAGCTTTGTTTTCTTTGAATACGTCACGTATTAAAAACGCCTGTCTGACATGTTTTAGCGATATTATGACTGAAATAATTTAAACGGTTTGCTGTAATAGAATGGTTGAAGAATTACCTTGCCTTCATATGAAATACTATTCATATCTTATTCATATTAAAATAAATTTAATTTAATTACAGGTGAAGAAGAATAATTTAATTTAATTAAAAATGAGGAAGTCTGGGCATTTACGGGGCTGACGACCGTCAAAAGCTGGTTTATGGTTTCCATATTCTTCTTCATCTTTAATGAGATGTCAAAAAATTATATGAAAAATAAGTCCTATAATTAGAGATATCCAGATTTGCGAAAAAGTATTTGGACACACTCAAAATGTTGTAGTTCAATCAAAATTAAATTAATTTGAATTAAATCTAATCCTTATCTGAAACCAATGATACTTTATAAAATAAAACATCTTTGTTTTAACCAACGTGTTAGAATTAAGTACATAAACCCTGATGATGACAAGGTTCTTGTCGAAACCGGTTGGATAAAGTGTATCAATAAAAAGTGGTTAAAACAATTTTTTTGTATACAAAAAGTTTATAAAATGTGCCACAAATTATCTGCAAAAATATGCAAATTCTTGGTATATATATGTGTGTGTGTGTGTGTGTGTGTGTGTGTAGTATTGATAATGTCTAGAAAACGCAAGCTTTGCGTTTATTCTCTGAAAATTTCAGGGCTTGGTAGAATTTGATTATCGAGAAGTACATTTTTCTATTGAATGATTGAATAGCTAGACCTTTCTTACATAAAATGCCTCACATATGGCTGATAAATGTTCACATGCGATTACGTTTCTTTCTTCAGTGAATTCAGTAGAGTAAGACATCCCATTATTCAGTTTTTATGGAGAATTTATTCGGAAAATCCTGTAAACTGTACTAAAACAGTAATTTTTCATTCGCTGACACAGTTTTACTTCTTTTTTACGAGTTTCTGGAAATTAAGAGAGTTTTTTTATTCTCAATGAAAAGGAAATTTCATGCTTTACTATTGGAAAAAGACGTTTTGGATAAGAGTGATAGAATAGCAGTACATAAGTTCCTAAGCACGATGATTTTTATATATTTTTCCACCTGTTTATGAGAACATCTTACGTCGTGTTTACCTTAATGAACATAAAAGTAAGTTTTCAATTAAAATGGAACTTTGTTTGAAAATCACTAAGTAAACACCACTATTTATTCAAATTTACTGTGACACGTGTTTCGATGCATTCCAAATCATACGGTGTTTGAAAATGATGCGGAATGTATCGAAACACGTGTCACAGTAGATTTTAAGAAATAGTGGAATTTACTAAATAAAGTTTTAATAAAAATTCTAAAGTATTCTCTATCTATGTTTACATATCGCTCACTCCTTTCAAGAACGTCATAAATCAAAAAACTTGATTTTTCAGGAGAACGTTTTTAAAGTTTAAAAATATAACACAATGTATTAAAAATAAATATCAAGCTACTTATTGAACTTTTTACTGTGCAACAGATCTTTTTAGGTAAAACCTGAAGATTTTGTCTCCATTTGAAAAATATTTAGTTTATTTAAAAAAATATATAAACAATACCTTTTCTTCAAAATACAAAAACAACATTTTCTGCCCTATAGCGGGTAAATATTTAGTTAAAAATATGCCGCTTTTGCTGGGATATAGTACATTTTCTGGGCATTTTGAAAATATGCGCAACTCAAAATTGACGATTTTTTGATTTATGACGTTCTTGAAAGGAGTGAGCGATATGTTAACAAATGTTAAAAAATATTATTTTGTTATATCTTGAACAAAAATCTATCTTTTAAAAATTTTCACTGTCAATTCCTTTCAAAATACGATGTTCAACAAATGTATGCTTTTACAAAGTTCCAATAGCGTTTTTCAATTTTTACATTCAAGAGAAGATGCATTGTAAACACACAAAGTATCGTATCACATTTTGTCACAATGCAAATTCACAACTGCAGAGAGTGTATGTAATAGGATATGTAAACAGACTTATGTTTACTTACATTTTCGGTATACAGAGTGTGGCAAAATTAAAAGTAAATTTTCAAGGGTGGATTCTAACAATTAGCGTTGTGACTAGCTTATGACAAACATTTCATGTAACTTAATATAGAAAAAAGGTGCCAAAAGTTTTAAGGCGATTTTATAAGAATTAAATAAAGCTGAAACGTGTGGCGAAGTTGAAAGTACATTTTTAAAGGTTAAATATCACAGTTAGCGTTGTGACCAGGTTACTACAAACATTTCATGTTGCTTGATATAGAAAAAGGTGCCGAAAGTTTTTAAGGCGATGTTATAAGAATAAAATAAAAGTTAAACGTGTGGTGAAATTGAAAGTACATTTTTAAGGGTTAAATATCACAGTTAGCGTTGTGATCAGGTTACTACAAACATTTCATGTAACTTAACATAGAGAAAGGTGCCAAAAGTTTTTAAGGCGATGTTATAAGAATAAATTAAAGCTTATACGTGTGGCAAAATTAAAATTACATTTTGAAGGGTGAATTTACACTATTAGCGTTGTTACCAGATTACTACAAACATTCAATGTAGGTAACTTAATGTATTATAAGGTGCCGACAATTTTTAAGGCGATGTTTTAAAAATAAAACAAAGCTTAAACTACCAACTAACTAATTAACATACTTCCCATCACTTCGAGTAGGTAGAGAGAATAGTTTCTAAATTTTCAGTGAATTATGTAGAAATCCTTTTTTATATCATTTCTTCAACTATTAAAGGGAGATAAATATTTGAAATTAAAAAAAATCCCCTTTGATATTCCAAAATATTTTTATTACAACCAAACGCAACACCAAACAGTTTCAACATAAATTCAAATATTTACCCAAAAATATTTCAAACCCCTTAATATGGTTTTAAAAAAACATATAAGATGTTTAATTTTTTCAAAATAAATTAAATGCAATTTATACGTATAATTTGATAAAAAATTGGCTAAAAAGATAAAAAAAATGAAAGGCCCAGCGAAAACAAGTATATGTAAAAGTGTATAACAATATTCGTATATTTCTATTATCATATTATTTTTGACATCTCATCAAAGATAAAGAAGAAGGATAGGGAAGGAAGTCTGGGCATTTACGGGGCTGTAAGTCCGTCATAGGCTAGTTAAAGTGATCACTTTACACACGTGTAACATTCACCAATTCTATCCATTATCGACAACCCCACTACGCGAATTCTTAGATGTTCTATACATTTTTGAATTTCGAAACATTCTTCTTGAATCACGAGAACTTCACAAGAAACATCTATGGGTGAGATGAAAAGAAGCTTTTTATTGAGCAGAAACTTTTTTAATGGTATGTTAGGTCAGAATTCTGGATAACGATGAGAAACGCCATATAATATAATTTTTATTTTTAGTATTTTAGCGTATAATTTGATCAGTTAATTTATTTACATCAATCCAGATTATAAAACTAATACTTCAATACACTCGAAATGTTGTGTATATATCCATATATGTTTCACCTCTGGTTGGAGGAAACGGTAAGTACTGCATATTCTTTCCTTATTTCAATATTTATGTTTATTTATGTGTTTGTCTGTGTGTATATGCATATAAATTCATATTTTCCTGATATTTCTTCATAAAAAGCTTTTCAGTAACAGTACTCGTAAACAATACAAATTATCTGCGTATTTAAAAATAAACACCAATTTTGAAACGGTTGCAAAAGAAAATCTTTTCACATTTTTCTTTCAACATTTATATGGAATCGAAATACAGGAAAAAGAACAACAAAACACTCCTCTCATGTATTGTTGTAATGCTTAATTATAAAAGCCATTTTGTGCGAAGCTGAATTAAAAATTTAAGGAATAATGGAAAAGAAACTGAGGTAATAATTTACAATAATAATCCAAAGGATCTGTTACCAGTTGAATTTTATTGCTTTCAAATAATTATATGTACAGAATCAAACACCTAGTTGTTTTTTTTTCAAAATGGTCGAATTTATATTGGGAAATCGCGTTATTAAAATAAAATAATCTCAAATTCAATCAATGTGGTTACACTTCCATATATAATGATAAATAAATAAAACCCTTTTCCGCACCCCAATGGTGCATAGGGCACTGCGTCATATAAACGCAGTGTTACCTTGATCGTTTACGCATGAATGAAAGGTAATCAGTCCTCCGCTTCAGGTACCAGTCCAGAGTAATATTGAATAAATATAACAGTGAAAAAATCAGTTATATTTATTTTACCCCCCTTGGGAATCGAACCCGGGACCTACAGAACGGTAGCAGAGCGTGCTGACCATTACACTACGGAGGAGGACAATTACACTTCCATCCTTAGTTAAAATACTTTGCATTTTTAATTTAAGTAAACCTTGAAAAAAAACATTTTAAAATGACTTGGAAAACATTGAAACACGTGTCACAATATAAATTATAAGAAATAGTGATATAAACCAAGTAAAAATTAATTAAATATTTTTTTAAATAAACAAATATTCTTATTGTTGTTTCATTTCAAAATTTTAAATTTATTATCACTTAAATATGCCATTTTCACGATAGCAATGAATTCTGAAAATATCCTTTGACCTTTAAACACTGAAATGAAACACTTTTCCAAATTTTAATATTTCCGAGCACAAAAGAAAACATTACAAAGAAAATTATTTGCAAAACAATAATGGCTTTGCTCGAATCATTTTTAATGAATTCCAAGTTTCAATTTAAACTACCCCTCGAGGCAATAAGGCGTGAATATATGAAACAATTATTAACTTTTATACATGGTTGTTATTTTATACAAATTATAAAATCCCCACAAAAGGAGACTCACAAAAATATAACAAACTATTTTAACACGTTGTTATCGGGACACGTATAAAAAATTTTTTTACGCGTATAAATTATTTTTTCTTAATTGTGCATTAAAAGCGGGTTACGTACAATACGTGCTTTTGAAATGGTCCTATGGGTTTTTGCGGGGCACGTATATATCCGGGTTCAAATATATATATATACTTATATATATATATATATATATATATATATATATATATATATATATATATATATATATATATATATATATATATATATATATATATATATATATATATATATATATATATATATATATATATATATATATATATATATATATATATATATATATATATATATATATTCATATAATTCAACCTACTGGTTTCAACCATACATTGTCATCATCAGGGTTTATTTTATTATTTAAAATAAACCCTGATGATGACAATGTATTGTTGGTAAACCGGTAGGTTGAATTGTATTAATAAAAAAGTGGTGAAAACAAAGTCTAATAATTTTATAAAGATATCCAAATTAATATTTTGATTATTATCAGAATGTCAACAGTATCATAATTATTGAGGTTCAATGAGGGTAGTCAAGTTTCTTAAATATTAAAAGCCTAATTGCTTTCTTTGTAATTTCCTTAAATTAAGGCTTCGTTTCAAATTTAAGATTTGTTTTTTTATCGAAAACTAATTTGTTTTGCTAACCCCTTTTGATATATAAATGATTTAATACCGGTGATAACTGTCAAACGAAAACTTGTGCTTCTGGAAGTGCGTCTTAGGAGGTGGTGCCATCTTTTGAGTGATTTATTAGATTCTCGTGACGTATTTACGTTCTCGACGAGTCATCTGATACGAAAATTGTATTTTAATAAAAATGGTCGTAAAAGTAGAAAGGATGCTAGTAAAATACAAAGCGATACCTCCTTAGAAAAAATAATAAATCAAGAAAAATAATAAATGCTTAGAATCTTCACCCACAAATAACATATTTTTTTATATATATTATATATATATATATATATATATATATATATATATATATATATATATATATATATATATATATATATATATATATATATATATATATATATATATATATATATATATATATATATATATATATATATATATATATATATACACCAGGAAATTTGTCAAACGAACGGAAAGCTAAAAACGTCAAACCTAATTTCTGTTCGGAAGTCTTCACAAAAAAAGCGATTGAAACTTTGCCGAAAAATCTCTTCATGCAACTTTATTCATGGGGAAAAGTTTCGTCTTCCGATATGGAGCCTACCCATGCTGCTAAATGATCGGAAACTTATTCCTTAAGATAAAGGTTTAACGCCCGTTCTGATTATGTAATTCAACGGATTCGTGATATGCGATCGAAAAGTTTACTCGAGTTTTGAACTTAATTCCCTTCTCACATGATCGTACTTAATACTTTGAAACGATTTGACTTTTTATCATCCAAATTATTTCTTTAAAAAATATGACTTTTTTCTTGAAAATGTTACTTTTGCAATTTTAAAAATGCCCAAGTTGATCATTGGGAATTTATTGATGTTGTCTAATTCAAAGAGTTTGCTTCCATTATATAGTGATTAGTACATTTGGCTACCATACAGGTGGTCCCGGGTTCAATTTATAAGAAGATGGTCAAAATAAATCAAAGTTAGTTTTTTTTTAAGAGGCAGATGATTTTCTTAAACTAATTTTTTATTAAATTAGATTTATATTTATTATTAACCTTGCTTATTATGTACTAGGTTTATTAGATCCATGATGGATTTTTGTATTCTTTAGCTAATTTTTTTTTTTTTACAATATTATGAATTATCTCCAATTACAGGAGTTATTTTCATAATATTTTTTGACATCTCATCAAAGATGAAGAAGAATATGGAAGTCTGGGCATTAATCTACGACCTTCATAGGCTGACGACCGTCATAGGCTGGTTCAAGTGATCACTTTACACGCGTGTAACATTCACCAATTCTACCCATTATTGACAACCACACTACTGAAATTCTTGGAAGTTCTATTTATATATATATATATTTATATATATATATATATATATATATATATATATATATATATATATATATATATATATATATATATATATATATATATATATATATATATATATATATATATATAAATATATATATATACATATATATATATATATATATATATATATATATATATATATATATATATATATATATATATATATATATATATATATATATATATATATATATATATATATATTTATATATATATATATATATATTTATATATATATATATATATAAATATATATATATACATATATATATATATATATATATATATATATATATATATATATATATATATATATATATATATATATATATATATATATATATATATATATATATTATATATATTTATATATAAATATATATATATATATAAATATATATATATATATATATATATATATATATATATATATATATATATATATATATATATATATATATATATATATATATATATATATATATATATATATATATATGTATATATATATGAACCAATTTTGAAACTTTGTTCTTGAATCACTAAAACTTCACTAAAGACATCTATTGGTGAGATGAAAAGAAGCTCTTTATTGAGCAGAAAATCAGAAAATTTAAAGTCAGCAAAATTCTTTTGAAAATATAACTTCATTTTAATCGTTCAATCAATTTTGAGCAATTAAAAGATTAAAACGTTGAATCGCTAAGCCAGAACAGTCTGTATCCCTCGAAGAGCTTTTATTCGCGACTCAAGGGATGATGGGAAACTAAGTTCTTCCCTTATTATATCACTTAAGTTATCCTGGACTCCTTATTTAATTACCAACCCTCTTCCCTTATATGTGATAATTTTTGTTATTCGCCTTCAATTGAGATCATTTAACCGAGATTACGGTTCAATATTCCATGATGAGGAAATGAAATCAACAACTAGGAAAATAAACAAATATTAAAGGGTTTTTTGTAATTGCTTTTTTTGTAGTAGACAGCTTAAATTTTCAAGAGCACTTCTCACCAAAATCAAAGTTAAATCCTAAATATGAATTTAGGATTTAACTTTGATTTTGGTATCATGTCACATATCGCTCACTCCTTTCAACAACGTCATTTATCAAAAAATATGATTTTTCAGGAGATCATCTTTAAAGTTTAAAAATATTATATAGGGTCCGCCATCTAAAGTTTTTTTTTTCAACTAGTGCTTATTTCGTGAATGGTAACACTTAGCTCATGTCTGATTTGACAGATAATTAGTTTTATTCTTCCGCTGAGCGAATATGGTTGTGTATACGCTTGAACAACGCTGGGAAATATTGCGACATTACTTTGAAAATCATGGTAATGTTGCAGAATGTGTGCGAAAATTGCGTACGGTTTTTGGAAGAAGAGAAGCACCGTCAGCTCCGTATGTTCGTTATCTTGTGAAAAAAGTGAAAGAAACTGGCATCCTCATCGATAAACCAAAGCGTGAAAAGCCAAAAACAGTGCGTACACCCGAGAATATCGATGTTGTGGCAGAAAGTGTGCGTGAAGCGCCATCAACATCAATTCACCGTCGTTCTCAACAATTGAACATTTCGGAGACATCATTGAGACGAATTTTGCATAAAGACCTTGGTATGACGCCATACAAAGTCCAATTGGTTCAGGAGTTGAAGCCAACTGACCATCCAATGCGTTTTCGCTTCGCTGAGTGGGCCTGCGATCGACTTACAGAAGATGCCGATTTTGCCAAAAAAATCATCTTTTCGGATGAAGCTCATTTTGATCTTGGCGGGTATGTAAACAAGCAAAATTGTCGTATTTGGGGCACAGAAAACCCGCACGCATACATTGAAAAGCCGGTACACCCAAAACGAGTCACTGTTTGGTGCGGATTTTGGTCCAGAGGCATAATTGGGCCATTTTTCTTTGAAAATGAGCAAGGAGTGGCCGTTACAGTCAATGGCGATCGTTATCGGGCCATGTTGAACGGATTTTTGTTCACAAAAATTGAAGAGGAGGATATTGGCAACATTTGGTTTCAACAGGACGGCGCTACGTGCCACACAGCCGAAGCTACACTCGATGTTTTTTATAGCATTTTCAAAAAAAAAAAGTTATTTGGCGGACCCTTTACAATGTATTAAAAATAAATATCAAGCCACTTATTGAACCTTTTACTGTGCAACATTTTTTTTAAAGTAAAACCTTAATGTTTTTTCTCCATTTGAAAAATATTTAATATATTTTTTTTTAATAATGAAACGATACCTTTTCTTAAAAATGCAAAAACAACACTTATCGCCGTGTAGCCGGTAAATATTAAGTTAAAATATGCCGCGTTTGTTGGGATATGGTACATTTTCTAGGCATTCCGAAAACATGCGTAACATGAATTTGCCTATTTTTTATATATGACGTTGTTGAAAGGAGTGAGCGATATGTTTAATTCATAAAATGTATGATTTGAATTTACTTATTCTTAAATTTACTTTGTCTTAATCATATTACAAAGAAAATAATATGTCAATTTTCGGTTAAATTGAGATTTTTTTATTATTTGCAAAAATATTCAATTTAATGCTATAACTGTGAGTCTTAGCGGCTTATTAGAAAAAGTCAGAACTTTTTTAAAACAAAAAAGGTCCCAGAACTCATTTCAACTCTCAACCTCATTATTAAAACAAATTATATTCAACATTTTGAGTGTGTCCAAATACTTGTTCACAAAATCTGGATTATCTCCAATTACAGGAGTTATTTTCATATTATTTTTTAACATCTCATCAAAGATGAAGTAGAATATGGAAATATGTAAATGCCCAGACTAAATAAATTATCTGGTCAAATTATGAGCTTAAATAAAAATGAAAATGGTATTTTCTGGCGTTTCTCATGTGTGTGATTATAATCCAGGATTCGGACCTCATATACTAATATAAGAGTTTCTGCTTGATAAAAAGCTTCTTTACATCCCACCAATAGATGTCTCTAGTGAAGTTCTAGTGATTCAAGAACAAGGTTTCTAAATTGATTCATATATATAGAACTTTCAAGAATTTGAGTAGTGTGGTTGTCAATAATGGGTAAAATTGGTGAATGTTACACGTGTGTAAAGTGATCACTTAAACCAGCGGTTGACGGTCGTCAGCCCCGTAAATGCCCAGACTTCCATATTCTTCTTCTTCTTTGATGAGATGTTAAAAAATAAATTATATTCAATTATCAATTAAATAAAATTTAAGGCAATTTTCCTATAATTTTGATGAATAAAATAAATAAGGATTGTAATAATTGATTTCAAATTTTTTAATTTAAGAAAAATCATCCATGAAAAAAGGTGCTGGAACGCAGTTCCACAGCGTTAAATGAAAAAAAAACGCTGAAAATGGGTACCAAATTTTGGTAGAGTGGGTTCGAACCGAGAAACTCTGACTCAAGAGTCCGCGATACTAACCACGGGACCACAACCCGACACTATTTTATATGTACACAAAATTAACGATAAGTTCATTTATTGATTTGACAGTCATTTTGCGGTAATATTTATCCATTTTCAATTTAAATTTTACTTGGTAAATAACACTTTTTCCTTAAATCTAATGTTATTGGTGTTTCGATTTTTTCCACATCATTTTTAAAACCGATACCGTGTTTGAAAATGATGTGGAATGCATCGAAACATGTGTTACAATAAATTTATAGAAGTTATGGTAATATATAATTAAAAAAGCATTATTTTTATTTATCCATTTTTTAAATATTCTTTATACTTGTATTTCAATTATGGCAATATCACAATATATTTATTTTTTTTAATAAATGTTTTACTTAGTAAATACCCACTATAGTGGTATTTTCTACCGTTTTGTCCGCCTCCGTAGTGTAATGGTCAGCTCGCTCGGCTACTGTTCTGGAGGTCCCGGGTTCGATTCCCAAGGGGGGTAAAATAAATATTACTGATTTTTTCACTGTTATATTTATTCAATATTACCCTGGACTGGTACCTGAAGCGGAGGGCTAATCACCTTTCCTTCATGTGTAAACGATCAAGATAACACTGCGTTTATATGACGCAGTGCCCTATGCACCATTGGGGTGCGGATAAGGGTTTTTTTTTTATTTTATTATTATAGTGGTATTTTCTAAGTAAAACATTAATTAAAAATGGATAGATTTTACCACAAAGTGACTGCCGAATCAATTAATGATTTTTTTTTATTTCATATCAAAAATCCGTTGCAAATATGTACAATGTATAAAAAATTCATTTCAATCAAAATATTTCATTTAATATGGATTCCATAATCCATTGTTACCAAACGATCCAGCTGGAATATTAAACATTGCTGAAAAGGTTTTAAATAGATATTAAAATTTGGATCTCAAAGGGGTTTGAATTTTATGAAATGCTTTGTGAATTAATTCGCGAACGAATTTAATGCAATAAAATTATGATGATCTAGCTATGTTTGACAAGTTGTTTCAACACGCAATATGAATATTGATACAATCGTGATACTAATATCATTATGTTAACATACTCTGTTGCACAATTTGAAACGTGAAAACATGCGTATATTTTGTTTATTTTACCAATAATGAGATGAGAGCTTTTGCCCACTTGGCAAATATTTTGTATGTTTAACCATTTGTCCGCCTCTGTAGTATAATGGTCAGCATGCTCGGCTACCATTCTGGAGGTCCCGGGTTCGATTCCCAGGGGGGGTCAAATAAATATAAGTGATTTTTTCACTATAATATTTATTCAATATTACCCTGGACTGGTACCTGAAGCGGAGGGCTGATCACCTTTCCTTCATGTGTAAACGATCAAGATAACACTGCGTTTATATGAAGCAGTGCCCTATGCACCATTAAGGTGCGGATAAGGGTCATTTTTATTATTTATAAAACCATTAATGAGCGCTTTCGCCCACTTAGAAGCAAAAATGTATAATTGCAATGCCGTTTAGACCATGTATGATGACTTACAATTGCTTCTACTAACGATGCATTTATATTTTGTTTATTTAAACGATAATGGGGGTTTTCGTCCACTTGAAATCAAGAATTGATCATTTCAATTGGACACAAATTATAAGCTGAAATGATAAAAATAAAAATTATGTTTTCTGGCGTTGCTCATGTGTGTGATTATAATCCAGGATTCGGACCTCACATACTAATAAAAGATTTTCTGCTCAATAAAAAGCTTCTTTTCATATCACCTATAAATGTCTCTAGTGAAGTTCTATTGATTCAAGAACAATGTTTCGAAAATGGTTCAAATAAATAGAACTTCCAAGAATTTGAGTAGTGTGGTTGTCAATAATGGGTAGAATTTGTGAATGTTACACTTGTGTAAAGGATTACATTAACCAGCCTATGACGGTTGTCAGCCCGGCAAATGCCCAGACTTTCATATTCTTCTTAATCTTTGATGAGATGTCAAAAAATTACTTTAAATATCATTTTATTTCACCAATAATGAGAGCTTTTGTAAACTTAAAACAACAACAAAAATATTTCATTTCAATACCGTTTAGACCATGTAAAATGACTACCATATACATTTCACTATATATATTCAAATTTTATTTGTAACTAGTAATAAAAAATAATAATATGTTCTTTTATGTAATATTATAATTTTTTAATCTTCATAAAATGAAGGCAAATTTTGCCATTATGAAAGATTTAATTTGCCTTTTTTTTTACTTTTTCTTATAACTGTAAAAAAAAATTGGCTTCAATTTTACAAAACCTTTAATTGTTGTATTTTTATAACAATTTTTTTCAGTTCCTTAAAAAATACACTGAAACACGCGTTCTGATAGTCTGATGGATTAGAATAGTATTTATGTATTCAGCGGAGACAATATTTATTGTTCATATTGGCATCTAACCTAACTCAATATTGATCCTAGGGGATTAACAAGGATACAAATCCCTGGAAGACGTCTCTTAGGATAACACCTAAATAATTACACAGTACAGGGAATATCTGACATTGAAAGGGTTGACACTGAGATATTTACTGTCGGTCTCCTTATCGACACAATGGTGCAAAGGGCACTACATTTTAGTAAAAAGACTTTTTTTTTATTTAACACTTAAATGTACTACTTTAATGAGTTTTATTTATAAATACGACTAGTTTCGAAATCACACGAATGTTTTCATCTTCCGGTAGAAAAAAAATATAAAAATAAAAATTGTTTTGTTTTAAATTTTAACCAGAAGATGAAAACATCTTAAGGTTTTCGAAACTAGTCGTTTATATAAATAAAACTCATCATGTCGTGTATTCAAGTGTTTAATTTTTTTAAATAATCACCATGTCATTCCACAAAGTTAATGCCGAATCAATAAATAATACAAGAATTATTGATATTCTTAATATTTAAAGCAGATATTCTTTGTGGTTAGTCAGATTTATTATAATATTTTTTTGACAGAAACATTAGTGTGTAACAACATTTCGAGTGTGTCCAAATACTTGTTCATAAATCTGGATTATCTCCAATTAAAAGTTATTTTATATTATTTTTTGACATCTCAACATTGAAGAATATGAATATCTGGGGATTGACGGGGCTTACGACTGTCATAGACTGCTTCAAGTGATCACTTTACACACGTGTAACACTCACCAATGATTGATAACCACACTTCCCAAATTATCTCATTGACTGTTATGTATTTGTAAAATACCCTAATCTTTCGGGTTAATTAATGTTGACACGACTAGTTTCGTAAACTACAGATATTCTCATTAAGAGGTAAAAAATCAATATGTTTTTTCACCTTTAGTTCTCAAAATTGGTCGTGTTTTCATTAATAATAGATTTTAACTTATTTATTTTAACTGAAGGCAGTTGGTAGAATTCCATATCGAGATATTGCGTAATATATTTAAAATTAAACACGGTTATTTGATTGAATTCTTCTTTTATTTACACATATATACACACATATATATGTGTATATATATATATATATATATATATATATATATATATATATATATATATATATATATATATTTATATATATATATATATATATATATATATATATATATATATATATATATATATATATATATATATATATATATATATATATATATATATATATATATATATATATATATATATATATATATATATGTATATGTATATATATATATATAAATATATATATATATATATATATATATATATATATATATATATGTATATGTATATATATATATATATATAAATATATATATATATATATATATATATATATATATATATATATATATATATATATATATATATATTTATATATATATATATATATATATTTATATATATATATATATATATATATATATATATATATATATATATATATATATATATATATATATATATATATATATATATATATATATATTGTATATATATATATATATATATATATATATATATATATATATATATATATATATATATATATATATATATATATATATATATATATATATTGTATATATATATATATATATATATATATATATATATATATATATATATATATATATATATATATATATATATATATATGTATATATATATATATATATATATATATATATATATATATATATATATATATATATATATATATATATATATATATATATATATATATATATGGGTAAAATATCAAGTGTTAATGTATTGAAAACTGTAAATTGTTTATATTCTTAATTTTGTTTCTCTTTTTTGTGTGCATATAAGGTTAAAATCGTTAAAAACAACAAAAACTGTATTAAAAAGAACTCCACCGACAAGACACACAAGGTGGCTTGGTGAGTCTCTGCCAAAAAAAAGTTCTAAATATGTACAATTTGTGATTTAAATAAATGTATACAAATAAAAATATATTTTTAATATGAGACGCGTTTCGTGTTATTTAAATATTTGTGTTTTTCCTTTTTTAATGAAAAAATAACTTTGTTTTAAAAACACTATAAATATTTTATTTTTACTTAATAATTATGTCAACCTATCACGAAGCTAACCGCTACTTTATCAAGACTGATTAATACTACATATTTATCAAGACAATAAAAAAAATGAATTTTACTTGTCAAAAACATGAAAAAAAAAAGAGGAAAATTAACACAGATTTCCACGAAACAACCTTCGCTCTCATTAAGATCATATTGTTGTTCGCTTCGCACTTCGAATTAATTTACATATTGTAAGATATTGACGAACGACTAATGGATTGTTTGTAGCGTTACGTAACAGCTATTAATATTAATTATCATTCCATATCTTAAAGCACTTAGAGTAATTTCTATTAACATTATTGTCTAATCCTGATGTTTGATTATTTCATAAGACGCTGTCTGTTGGGTAGTATACCCAAAATAAAACACGGTTATTGGTTTGAATTCTACTTTTATTTCATAAGACGCTGTCTCATGAACACGCACTCCACTAATTGATAGTATGGAAACATCAAAATATACTATTTAAATCTATTGTTGGGTAGTTTATCCAAAATAAAACACGGTTATTGGATTGAATTCTACTTTTATTTCATAAGACGCTGTCTCATGAACACGCACTCCACTAATTGATAGAATGGAAACATCAAAATATATAATTTGAATCTATTGTTGGGTAGTATATCTAAAATAAAACACGGTTATTGGATTGAATTCTACTTTTATTTAAACGCGTGATGAGATTATTAAAGAAAACACCTGTTTTTTTATGACATCTAGTTTCGAAAGCTAAACTTCTACATTCAGAACATTTTGAGCGTGTCCGAATACTTGTTCTCAAAATTTGGATTATCTCGAATTACAGGAGTTATTTTCATATTATGTGTGTAAAGTGATCACTTAAACCAGCTTTTGACGATCGTTGGCCCCGTAAATGCCCAGACTTCCATAATCTTCTTCATCTTTGATGAGATATCAAAAAATAATATGTAAATAACTCCTGTAATTGGAGATAATCCAGATTACGTTAACAAGTATTTGGACACACTCAAAATGTTGTCAATAAATTATCTGGTCAAATTATAAGCTTAAATAATACAAATGAAAATGATATTTTCTGTGGTTTCTCGTGTGTGTGATTATAATCCAGGATTCGGACCTCACATACTAATGTAAAAGTTTCTGCTTAGTAAAAAGCTTCTTTCCATCTCACCAATAGATGTCTCTGGGGAAGTTCTAGTGATTCAAGAATAATGTTTCAAAAATTGGTTCATATATATAGTGTGGTTATTAATAATGGGTAGAATTGGTGAATGTTACACGTGTGTAATCACTTAAACCAGTCTATGACGGTCGTCAGCCCCGTAAATACCCTGACTTCCATATTCTTCTTCATCTTTGATGAGATGTTAAAAAGAATATGACAATAATTATAGTAATTTCAGCTAACCACACGTCCGTTTGCGGGTGGCATGTGGTGTGAGAAGGTGGTTGGCTCTGCCATTTGCGGCCGACCGACCAATCCCGAAATCTCCCGCCATTTCTGTCGGAAACAGGTTTTGTAACAGCCAACATCCGGTCCGCGTTTACTGCTATCGCGAGGCTCTGTACACACCACCCCAATTCTATTCCATCCCTTGTTTTATTTATTATTCTTTACACAGCTTCCATGTTCCCTCGTCAATTTATTAAATACTTTGTTTTATACATTTTAATTAATACGAAGGGTTGATGGTCCCAAGAGTAAATAGTAAATATGGGAGTAAAACATTTTAATATATATAGTTCAAAGCATTTTTAATTTGTTGCCGACGTAGGTGAGAGGTCAAAATAAAATATGGAACAAAGTCAAAATACACAAGGTCAATACTATGAAAAATGTAAAACAGTTTTTTTTTAAAAAAACTCCACCCACAAGACACGTAAGGTGGCTTGGTTAGTTTTTATTTGTATATATATATATATATATATATATATATATATATATATATATATATATATATATATATATATATATATATATATATATATATATATATATATATATATATATATATATACATTTATATATATATATATTATATATATATATATATATATATATATATATATATATATATATATATATATATATATATATGTGTGTGTGTGTGTATATATATCGCTTTGCTCTTATAATTTCGGTCTTATAATTTTTTTTTTTTTTTAAATAAAAAATTGATCTTGATTTGCGCATTTCCGTCGTTCCTCATCATCATTGTTCCAGTACCATTAGTCGTTACAATTACTTTTTTATAGATGTAAACAATTTAAAAAATACGTAAAAATTTTACGCATGTCATTATTGTTTCATTGTGCTGCGGGCACTCATCTAGTTCCATTAATTTTAATGGTTAGTTTGTCTTTAATTTAATGAAATAAAATCAATAATCACAAAAACGCAGAAATAGTATTTGTTCATTGTAAAAATATGTTCAGTTATCATGTTGAAGTACGCAAAGTTGGTATTTTTCGTAATATGCTGGGCGAAGAATGCTGCTGCTATCGACAAACCTAAGGGACAATATTGGGTGAATAATTTATTAAAGCATTAACTTTGTGGATCATATTGATATATTATTTCGAAAAATAAAAATACTTTGTGTTCTGATCCACTCACATTGTGAGTGGATCGGAACACAAAGTATTTTTATTTCTCGAAATAATATAATTTATTTTAATATTATTTTTTGACATCTCATCAAAGATGAAGAAGAATGTGGAAGTCTGAACGTTTACGGTGATGATGACCGTCATAAGCTGGTTTAAGTGATCACTTTAAACACGTGTAGCATTCACCGATTCTACCCATCATTGACAACCACACTACTCAAATTCTCGTAATTTCAAGCATTGTTCTTGAATCATTAGAACTTCACTAGAGACATCTATTGGTGAGATAAATATGAAGCTATTTATTAAGTAGAAACTCTTTTCTTAGTATGTAAGGTCAGAATCCTGGATTATAATCACGTACATGAGAAACATAAATATCATTTTAGCTTATAATTTATTTACATCATTTTGAGTATTTCCAAATACTTGGTCACAAATCTGGATTATCTCCATATTTGTGAACAAGTATCCAGACACACTCAAAATGTTGTAAATTTATTTTTATTTTACTTATTTTTTTTATATGTTATAAAAATATTCAAATTTTCAACGTCAGAAATTTTTATTCCACAATGGACCTACGTTTTGGAAAAAGAGCTGTAGAATGAATTAATATCATCTACGTTTAACCTTTAACCTTCTATGCTATGCTGATAAGCTAATATTATTAATTGTTTCGGCATTCACATTGTGGTAACACATGAATAAACTGTAAATGAGAATCAAGAATTAACAATAAATATGGGAGTCGAACACTGCAATATATCGTTCCGAATATTTTTAATTTGTTGCCGACGGATGTTAGAGGTCAAAATGAAATATGGAACAAAGGCAAAATAAAGGAATGGGTAAATGATCAAGAGTTTATTTTATGAAAATTGTAAAATGTTTAAATTCTTAATTTTTTTCTCTTTTTTGTGTCTTTATTAGGTTAAAATCGTTAAAAACAATAAAAAATGTATTAAAAAAGAACTCCACCGAGAAGACACACAAGGTGGCTTGGTGGGTCTCTGCAAAAAAAATGTTCTAAATATGTATAAATTGTGATTTAAATAAATGTATACATATAAAAAAAAAACAATTCTTTTTTACCACTTCTTGAGATTTATTTTATTTTAAGTTATTAGTTTTGGAAGCAAAAGATGCTTTCATTTACATAGCATATAATTAGATAAGTAGATGGATGCATCTGTAGCTTCCGAAACTAGTTATTAAAGATAACTCTAGTGGTAAAACACAAGTGTTTTTCATTTGCAATTTATTAAACAGAGTAAATTTTATGATTATACGTTCTGTAAAATCATTTTGAAAAATCTGATTCTTGAACGAAACAAAACGCTTTCCGAAGTGGTAGGCAGAAAGAATAAAACGCCAATCTGTCTTTGCAAACAATTTTCGCCTCTTCCACATTCATGCATATCCTCCTACATACCCGCCGATTATTCCGATTCCTGACCTGACCACACCCAAGTATTTGAATTACTTGATCATGCCACCTTTTCTTCGGTCTTCCTCTGCTTCTTTTACCAACCACATACGCCTCTTTTATTTTTTTTCATTCTTCATCCATTCGATTCACATGCCCAAACCATCTCAAACACATCTCATTCACCTCAAGAAAGGTGAAAGTTGAATGTTAGACGTGTTGTATGTAGTGATCACTTTATGACATGTCGTTAGATCTGTAAATACCCATATTTCCACATTATTATTGATCATCCATGTTGAGATATCAATATAAATAACTCCTATCATCAAACCCTTATCCGTACCCCAATGATGCATAGGGCACTTCATTATATAAACACAGTCTGATCTTGATCGTTTACACATGAAGAAAAGGTGATCATCCCTCCGCTTCAGTCCATAGTAATATTGAATAAATACTAGAGTGCAAATATCAAATTTATTTTTTTAACCCCCCCCCCTGAGAATCAAACCCGGGACCTCCAGAACGGTAGCCAAGCGTGCTGACCATATCACTTCGGAGACGGAAAAATAACTTCTAAGTAAAGACATACCCAGAATTTATGAACAAAGTTTTGCACACACTCAAAATATTGAAGATATTTACTGTGTCTTCCTACCATTAACTCGTATTTTTTCCTAATCTATATACTACTACTACTACTACCATCACGCCATTCCCCGCAGGGATAGGTAGAAAGGACGGAGCGCCACACTCTTCTATCCTGACATACACTCCTCGCCTCCTTCCCATCCATACATCTAGTCACACATGCCCTCCGATTGCGCAGACTTTTGACACCACAAGATTTTAGATTAGGTAAGTCTTTTTTAATGTCCGCCTCCATAGTGTAATGGTCAGCACGCTCGACTATCATTCTGGAGGTCCCGGGTTCGATTCCCAGGGGGGGGTGAGTGATTTTCATAAGTGATTTTCTCACTCTAATATTTATTCAATATCACCCTGGACTGGTACCTGAAGCGGATGGCTGATCACCTTTCCTTCGTGTGTTAACGATCAAGATAACACTGCTTTTATATGCAGTGCCCTATGCACCATTGGGGTGCGGATAAGGGTTTGATGATGAAGAAGTCTTTTTTGGTAGTCTTCGTTCTGTTTTCCCGCTCATATTCGCTACATATATTTTCTTAATCATTGTCACGTTATCTATGCCCTCCATATGTCCATACCACCGTAAAAAAACTCTTCCTAATCTTTGCAATTATTCCCTTTTCAGCCTAACATTCCTTTCTTATATCTTCGTTTTCAATTCTGCCATTCAATGATTTTCCACACATTCGTCTGAAGGAGCGCATTTTAATAGCCTTTGCTCTTCTTTCATCTTTACTTTGCTTGTTCTATGTTAGTTACATGTTGTTCCTAATCTATATATAAATATGGAATTTTAAAATTGGACCAGCATATCGGTTGTAAAATCACTTTGGTATTCAAATCACATTTAGGAATATAATAAAACCTTATTTAACTAACATGTTTAATTCCCCATGAAAAAAACTAATTGGTCCGGATATTACAACTGAGTCTAAACTCATTCGTTTCGCAACGCTATTGTTAAAAAAGTACCATTTATAAAACATTATAATTTAAATCACATAATCATTTTTTAACCTTTAGTTTTCATACAGTTGAATTACATCATTATCTAACAATCTCCTTATTTACAATATGTTGAGTTTGTCCAAATACTTGTACTAAAATCATGATTATCTCCGATTATAAGAGTTATTTTTTAAATCATTTATTGTTGTTGTAAATAAATTATTTGGTAAAATTATAAGCTAAAATAATATAATTTATTTACTAAATAAATTATCTGGTCAAATTATAAGCTTAAATAATAAAAATGAAAATGGTATTTTCTGGCGTTTCACATACTAATATAAGAGTTTCTGCTTAATAAAAAGCTTCTTTACATCTCACCAATAGATGTTTCTTGTGAAGTTCTAGTGATTCATGAACAATGTTTCTAAATTGGTTCATATATATAGAACTTCCAAGAATTTGAGTAGTGTGGTTGTCAATAATGGGTAGAATTAGTGAATGTTACACGTGAGTAAAGTGATCACTTAAACCAGCCTATGATGGTCGTAAGCCCCGTAAATGCCCAGACTTCCATATTCTTCTTCATCTTTGATGAGATGTCAAAAAATAATATTAAAATTTTTATCTCAAATTTAAGTTTTACTTGATAAATACCACTTTAAAAAAATCTATTATGACATGTGTTTCGATGTATTCTTGCATTGAAACACGTGTCACAATAAATTATAAGATAAAGTGGTATCTATTTAGTTAATTTTTTATCCACATCATTTTGAGTGTGTCCAAATACTTGTTCACACAATCTGGATTATCTCCAATTACAGGAGTTATTTTCATATTATTTTTTGACATCTCGTCAAAGATGAAGAAGGGTATGGAAGTCTGGGCATTTATTGTCAATAATGGGGAGAATTGGTGACTGTTACACGTGTATAAAGTGATCACTTAAACCAGCCTTTGACGGTCGTCAGCCCCGTAAATGCCCAGACTTTTATATTTTTCTTCATCTTTGATGAGATGTAAAAAAATAATGAAATTTTTAGCCCCTTAAATTTTGAAATATTTTTATAAACAATAGGGTTTCTTTCTGTAATTTTAGGAGATGTGGAATTTATTAAGCTTATAATTTGACCAGATAATTTATTTACAACATTTTGAGTGTGTCCAAATACTTGTTCACAAAATCTGGATTATCTCCAATTACAAGAGTTATTTTCATATTATTTTTTGACATCTCATCAAAGATGAAGAAGAACATGGAAGTCTGGGCATTTACGGGCATTTACATAAATGCCCAGACTTCCATATTCTTCTTCATCTTTGATGAGATGTCAAAAAATAATATGAAAATAACTCCTGTAATTGGAGATAATCCAGATTTTGTGAACAAGTATTTGGACACACTCAAAATGATGTGGATAAAAAAATTTAGTAAATAGATACCACTTTTTCTTATAATTTATTGTGACACGTGTTTCAATGCAAGAATACATCGAAACACATGTCACAATAGATTTTTTTAAAGTGGTATTTATCAAGTAAAACTCAAATTTGAAATAAAAATTTTAAAGCATTTTTTTTAATTATACGTGTTTTAATATTTATTTCAATGTTTTTTAGGGTGAATATGAACTTTTCTTGGAATCATTAAATCTTTGCCCAGGACCAATGAGAAAAAACATAACGGAATTGGACTTTACATTTCACATAAACCCAGAAACCAAATTGAGTCACTTTAATGTCAACGTCACTATCAAAATGGATTCGGGTCCTATAATAGTAAGGGATTGAACCATTTTTTTATTAACGGTTTCGGCAATCACTTTGTGGTCAAATTGATTCATTTTTTAAATTGAATTTTACTTGGTACACACCAATATTTCTTAAAATCTAGCGTGGTACCATACAGTTATTACACGTATAACAATACATTTAGATAAATAGTGGTATTTACCTAGTAAAACTTAAAATAAAAATATACCTAGCTTTTTTTTTCATAATACATAGATACATTCAAATGTACATATTCATTTCATATATAATAATAATAAAACCCTTATCCGCACCCCAATGATGCATAGGGCACTGTGTCATATAAACGCAGTGTTATCTTGATCGTTTACACATGAAGGAAAGGTGATCAGGCCTCCGCTTCAGGTACCAGTCCATGGTAGTATTGAATAAATATTACAGTGAATAAATCACATATATTTATTTACCCCCCTTGGGAATCGAACCCGGGACCTCCAGAACGGTAGCCGAGCGTGCTGACCATTACACTTCGGTGCGGATAAGGGTTTTATTTTATTTTATATTTAAAATATCAAATAGTAAATGACGTTTTTGTAAAAAATGCACTTTGTCACTTTTTTCTGTATGCCAACGATATGAGTTATTTAATTTGTATGCATGTTGGTTGAATTTTATCCTCCCTGCACTGAAAAAGCACTTAATGACACATTCTACATGAATTGTAAGAAATACGTGTAAATACTTTCTGAAAACGATTTTAAATGACTCCGTGTTTATTTGGTTTGCTGGCTAAGCTTTTGGCTAAGATAGTTGTCTCGGTACACAGATCTAGCGGACAAATGGAACTAACTGTGATTTCCCATGGCATCTGGTTACACTGAACTCACGTCTTTTGTTTGTTTTTTTTTTCATTAAAAATCTGTGAAGGCATTTGATATTACTAACTTGTACCTTTTTCAAAAAACTTGCCAGTTTTTTTTTAACCCAAGATAACTAAACATTCGTCCACGCGACGACGCCCGTCTCCGAAAAAGTCAAGTGTACTTACTTCTCCGTGCCCTGCACCCTCCAGGCTTTGTTTCGCGCAATATTGACATAATAGTAGCTGTACGGAATAGTGATTTATTTTATTAAATGTCTCTAATATTTTGTCCCATTCCGTAGTGTAATGGTCAGCACGCTCGGCTACCGTTCTGGAGGTCCCGGGTTCGATTCCCAAGGGGGGTAAAATAAATAGAAGTGATTTTTTCACTGTCATATTTATTCAATACTACCCTGGACTGGTACCTGAAGCGGAGGGCTGATCATCTTTCCTTCATGTGTAAACGATCAAGATAACACTGCGTTTATATGAAGCAGTGCCCTATGCACCATTGGGGTGCGGATAAGGGTTTTATTATTATTATATTTACTCCTAGTATAAACCAAACTAGTGTCATGTAACCAGTTTTTTTTTTTCTTAAATACATTTTATAATTTTCAAAATTAAAAATTTATATATTATAATTGAAATCTTACTTTGTTTTAAATCGTTGTAACTTTGTTGAAAATCACAATGTTAGTGCTTCAAATATAAATTAAATTTACAAAATACTTTAATTTCATATCATGTTTTAGGGTAGAGTTCGTTACTTCAAATGGGTGAACAATAGATTCGAGAACATGGTCACATTTAACACTAAAGATGTTTGTGAATATTTGCTTCTGAACAAATATATATTTAGTGAATTTGGATTGGATTCGCGGTGCCATCTCAAAAAGGTACCTCATAATTCATCTATTAATGTTTATATATGTATATAAACATATATATATATATTATATATATATATATATATATATATATATATATATATATATATATATATATATATATATATATATATATATATATATATATATATATATATATATATATATATATATATATATATATATATATTATATATATATACACATATCGCTCACTCCTTTCAACAACGTCATATATCAAAAGTCTTGATTTTTCAGGAGATCGTTTTTGAAGTTTAAAAATATAATAGAATGTATTAAAAATAAATATCAAGCCACTTTTGAACTTTTGACTGTGCAGCAGATCTCTTTAGCTTTTTAGTTAAAACCCGAATGTTATAATTTGAAAAATGTTTAGTTTATTTAAAAAAAAATAACCAATACCTTTTCTTCAAAATGGAAAAAAACAACACCTTTCTGTTCTGTAGCGGGTAAATATTAAGTTAAAAATATGTCGCTTCTGCTGGGACATAGTACATTTTCTGGACATTCCGAAAACATGCACAACTGTGAATAAACGATTTTCGATTAATGACGTTGTTGAAAGGAGTGAGCGATCTGTATTTTTTTTTAAATTCTTTATTATTTCTTCATGCCAACGGATTAACTATACAGTATAAATAGTTGTTTGTATTATTAAAACAGAGAGTGCCTTACAACAAAAACTATTTTTTTTATATTGTGTGTTATCTTGTTTAAACATCTGACACATATGTTGCGTGAAGTATATTTAAATATATATATATATATATATATATATATATATATATATATATATATATATATATATATATATATATATATATATATATATATATATATATATATATATATATATATATATATATATATATATATATATATATATATTATATATATATATATATATATATATATATATATATATATATATATATATATATATATATATATATATATATATATATATATATATATATATATATATATATTCATTTATATATATATATATAGCCGTAGCCCATTTATATGTATATAAATGGGCGCGGCGCTTGATTTCTTTTAATTATATAATAAAATATTTATTTTCAATCCATCTGGATAATTGTATTATATTTTTTACATTTTTTTACCCTTACCTAAAATATATCTTATGAAATATTAATGAGGCAAATGCATTTGGGAATAAAGCATAGAGGGTCCAAGAAGAGCTTGACATGATCAAGTTTGTAAAATACTTGGTCGGATCGGGATTTGAAATAATTGACGTATTTGTACGACGATATGCACTACTGTAGAAAAGGCTAGGTATGTTTGTAAAGACAGATTTAATATATTATTAGATTAAAACCAATATTTTAAGCTTTCCCACTTTATTTAAAGTAGAAAAGTGGAAAAAAATAAAGTGGAAAAGCTAAAAATATTGGCTTTAATCTAAAAATATATTAAAAATGCAATTCCACCACGAAGTGTCAGTGAAAAATATATATCTATTAAAGACAGACTGATGTGGGGTTCTATTATATCTGCCTCTATTAGGGGTTTACTTAAATGATTTAAAATTAATGTGATATAAAATTACATGATTAAATTATATAAATGTCTTTCTTTTTCAGGGAAGAATGACCTCCTCAGTTGATGTGTCTAAATTAATGCATAGATTTCATGATAAATTTTTTTTTGGTAAATTCAAGGTTAAATTGTTGTTCTACACTCAACAAGGAAACATAGTCTGCTGGGAAGCTATTCAACATTTGGTTGAAAAACATAATGTTGAAAATTTCAAGAAAACGTTTAATCCGTTCAACATAACAAGTGTGTAAATATGGAGTTTTCAACTAAACACAATAGATCTCAACAATAGATCTGAAATGTATGCGCAACAATTTTTCAGTTTTTTTTTTTTTTTTTACTCCCCTCACATTTTTTTGCACCCTGCTTATATATGCAAGGTCATGTTACGGGTACGGGATTCTTGCACTTTTGCTTTAGTTCTTTCGGGTATACATTATTTGGGAGAGAAAAAGAGGTTAGAGCAGCGTTCAGCCGCTTCACTCCACTGCATTGAGCTCCGTAAGTATTATCCGGCTCCGACGTTTATCCTCCTTCATTGTAGTTTTTCATATCCACAACAATTTTTCAGTTTATGTCTTCAACCAATGTATAGTAAAACTTCAACTTCTATGAATATATTAATTTCAAGTGTCACCGCATGTAAACAATTTTTAGCGGCCATGATGATAACGTCATACGTCACTAGAATTTGGGACATAATGACGTCCTGTTCGTAGATGGCACCGGAGCCGGAGTGACAACAACGCCGCCAAAAGTAAAGTTACCAGTGGTAAGATCACATCTCGACGATCCAATAACATTTATTGGCTAATCGTCAGATAACAAAGTTCAACATAATTTTACTCATTTTTGTAATTTTAGAGAGTTGATAATAACAATAAAAAGCAAATTAAAAATGTGCAAACAAAACTTATTTCTTTTTCTAAGCAGGATAACCGAGAACAAGCGCGTCGATATCAAACAGCAATGTCACTTCACGACGAGTGCTCAAAAAGGATGGATAAATTTTTGTTTTACTATTGTAGTATTTCTTTGATAATTATAGTATTTTCTTGTTACCATATTTTTAATAAATGAAATGTGTTACGTGATTTTTTTTCATCCTTAAGATATGCCTTGTCCATATGAATGATTTTGATAAATTATGATAATTCAAAAATAAGTCTTCTTGATGGAAAACTAAAAACTTTAAATATTATTGTACAATGGTCACACTAATCTTCCGAAGGGATGTGGTGAAAAGAAAAAAATCAGAATTATAAATATATATATATATATATATATATATATATATATATATATATATATATACATATATATATATATATATATATATATATATATATATATATATATATATATGTATATATATATATATATATATATATATATATATATATATATATATATATATATATATATATATATATATATATATATATATATATATATATATATATATATATTTATATATTTTTTACTAATCAACATTCAAATGAAAAAAAACCTTACTTTTTTTATATTTCACAGCACTTAGTTGAAGTAAATCTAATGGGTCGACGCCCAACCAAAAAACTACGCCTGACTGAGGCATGAAGAAAAAACGACTCCTATGGGCCAAAGAACACCGGAAAATGACTTTTTCGGACTGGAGTCGAGTATTTATGACTTGCATTTATATAATAAAGTAAGAAGATAAAAATATATGTATTTTTGCAATTATGGTAATACATTACACGTCTGCTTTTTGGACGAGTCAACATTTAAAATTTTGGTGGGAAAAACTTCATTCGTCCGACGTGGCCTAGGAGAAAAGTTCCACCCAGACTGCCTTGCAGAGTGGATTAAAAACACCCTGTTAGCATGATGTTGTGGTCCGTGATCTCATGTAAGGGTATGAGATGCCTCTTTATCATGGAAAGGACCATGAAGCAAGGCCAGTACCAGCGAGTGCTGAAAAGTCGGCTCCAGCCGAGGCTGGAATCAAGAATGGTTCCCTGGCAATGAAGAGTTTGTGTTAATGCATGACTTGGTACCGTGTCATAAAGCCAGGAGTGTTACCACATGCCTGGCTGAAAAAAAACTCTATGTTTTACCTTAACCGGGATATTAGCTGGATATGAACCCCATTGAAAACTTTTGGGAACTAACTAAACGTGAGATTGCTAAAGAAGTCGTCACCACCAAGTGGCAAATGATAGAAACTCTTCTCAGAGTATGGCAAACTAACCCTTATCTCTGGCACAATGCAAAAATCTGCATAAAAAGCATGCCCTGACGTTTGGAGGTTGTAATCGCAGCAAAGGGTGTTATTACTAAAAATTAAGATTTTTCTGAAAATGTTGAGTAATAACTTTTTTTGATAAAAATTAATTGGCATTATTAAATCTATGATAATATTGTTTACAACATTTTGAGTGTGTCCAAATACTTGTTCACAAAATCTGGATTATCTCCAATTACAGGAGTTATTTTCATATTATTTTTTGACATCTCATCAAAGATGAAGAAGAATATGGAAGTCTGGGCATTTACGGGGCTTACGACCGTCATAGGCTGGTTTAAGTGATCACTTTACACACGTGTAACATTCACGAATTCTACCCATTATTGATAACCACACTACTCAAATTCTTGGAAGTTCTATATATATGAACCAATTTAGAAACCTTGTTCATGAATCACTAGAACTTCACTATAGACATCTATTGGTGAGATGTAAATGCCCAGACTTCCATATTCTTCTTCATCTTTGATGAGATGTCAAAAAATAATATGAAAATAACTCCTATAATTGGAGATGATCCAGATTTTGTGAACAAGTATTTGGACACACTCAAAATGTTGTAAATAAATTATCTGGTCAAATTATAAGCTTAATAATAAAAATGAAAACGGTATTTTCTGGCGTTTCTCATGTGTGTGATTATAATCCAGGATTCGGATCTCACATACTAATATAAGAGTTTCTGCTTAGTAAAAAGCTTCTTTACATCTCACCAATAGATGTCTCTAGTGAAGTTCTAGTGATTCATGAACAAGGTTTCTAAATTGGTTCATATATATAGAATTTCCAAGAATTTGAGTAGTGTGGTTGTCAATAATGGGTAGAATTGGTGAATGTTACACGTGTGTAAAGTGATCACTTAAACCAGCCTATGACGGTCGTAAGCCCCGTAAATGCCCAGACTTCCATATTCTTCTTCATCTCTGATGAGATGTCAAAAAATAATATGTATTTTTTAAATTGTTTACATTTAAAAAAATGCAGGTATGCATAAATTTAGTAAATACAAGTAAAACTTGAGTTAAAAATAAAATTAAATAATAATAATTAAACCCTTATCCGCACCCCAACGGTGCATAGGGCACTGCGTCATATAAACGCAGTGTTATCTTGATCGTTTACGCATGAAGGAACGGTGATCACCCCTCCGCTTCAGGTACCAGTCCAGGGTAAAATTGAATAAATTCTAGAGCGAAAAAATTAAATAAATATTAGAGTTACAAAAATCACTAATTTTTGTTTTCACCCCACTGGGAATCGAACTCAGGATTTCCAGCACGCTAAACATTGCACCATGGCGGTGGATAAAATAATTATAAAAAATTATATTCAATTATTTTTTTATGTAAGCAATTTTAAAAATACATTATATATTTTTTTGTACTCATGTCAATAGTGTTTCATTATACTGCGGGCAATTACATAGTTATATTTATTGTTATGCTTAATTTTTCTAAAATGTAATAAAACGTAATAAGTTATGTTGAAATCAACAAATAGTATTTGTTTATTCTAAAAATATATTCAGTATCATGTTGAAGTACACAAAGTTAGTATTTTTTGTAATATGCTGCACGAAGAATGCCGCTACTGCCAACTACCAACCTAAGGGACAATATTGGGTGAAAAATCAATTTTTGTTGTAATTTGATATATCGCTCACTCCTTTCAAGAACTTCATAAATCAAAAATCGTCAATTTTCAGTTGTGCATGTTTTCGGAATGCCCAGAAAATGTACTATATCCCAGCAAAAGAGGCATATTTTTATCTTAATATTTAACCGCTACAGGGCAGAAAGTGTTGTTTTTGCATTTTTAAGAAAAGGTATGGTTTAATTATTTTTTTTTAAATAAACTACATATTAAAAAGATGTGTTGCACATTAAAAAGTTTAGTAAGTTGCTTGATATTTATTTTTAATACATTGTATTATATTTTTAAACTTTAAAACGATCTCCTGAAAAATCAAGTATTTTGTTTTATGACGTTCTTGAAAGGAGTGAGCGATTTGATATATCGCTCACTCCTTTCAAGAACGTCCAAAATGAAAAAAGTTGATTTTTCAGGAGAACGTTTTTAAAGTTTAAAAATATAATACAATATATGAAAAATAAATATCAAGCCACTTATTGAACTTTTTACTGTGCAACAGATCTTTTTGGGTAAAACCTGAATGTTTTTTCTCCATTTGAAAAATATTTAGTATATTTAAATAAATAATTAAACAATACGTTTTCTTTAGAATGCGAAAACAACACTTTCTGCCCTGTAGCGGGTAAATATTAAGTTTAAAATATGCCGCTTTTGCTGGGATATAGTACATTTTCCAATTCATTCCGAAAACATGCACAACTGAAAATTGACGATTTTTGATTTATGACGTTCTTGAAAGGAGTGAGCGACATATAAAATAACCTTTTCACATACCAAGTTATGCTGATAAGCTTATTGGTAGATTTAATTAGAGTATTTTTTTAACTCTATAATTCTAGTCTCTGTTCTTCTCCGTCTAATTCCTCATTACTGAGGGTTGTGACCCTTGTGGAAGCAATGACTCTTCTCCAGATATCCCTTGACTGCGTTGCACGCAGCACTCCAATCACTTTCTGCTGCTGCCTTAACTTTGAGTCACAGAATTGCATCAATATTTCATTTAATTAAAAGCTTTATATACAACATTTTGAGTATGTCCAAATACTTAATTATTTCAATAAAAATGTTTGATTCCTCAATTTGAAAAAAAAACTAACGAGTCCGGATATTACAAATGAGCCTAAACTCATTCGTATAGCAACGTTATTTTTATAAAAGAGAGACCTATCAAATGTAATTATAGTCAAATAATTATTGTTTAATCGCTTTAGTTTTCGCAGCTAAACGGTATCCTAATCTAACACTCTCCTTATCAGTCATCTTTCACTTTGTGTAATACCATTTAAATATACCACTTATATCATTTCCCACTTTTGTTTGACCGGTGACGATGATTATTGACGCAAAAGCTATAAAGATATTTCATTTAAGTTTTACTTAGGTAAATATCATTATTTCTTCATTTTAAAATATGCGGAATTCATCGAAACACGTGTGAAAATTGATTTTAATAAATAGTGGTATTTACCAAGTTTAACTTTAATTTATAATATAAATAGCTATTATGTCAATAGTTATCGTCATAAGTCAAATAAAAGTGGATATGTAGTGGTTGCTATTTAGATTATTAATTAAGTTTGATAATAATAATAATAAAACCCTTATCCGCAATCAATGGTGCATAAAGCACTGCGTCATATAAACGCAGTGTTATCTTGATCGTTTACACATAAAGGAAAGGTGATCAGCCCTCCACTTCAAGTACCAGTCCAGGGTTATATTGAATAAATATTACAGTGAAAAAAACATTAATATTTATTTGACCCCCCTGGGAATCGAACCCGGGACCTCCAGAACGGTAGCCGAGCGTGCTGACCATACGTACACTACGGAGGCGGACATGTAAGAGACTATTTAAGTTTAACTTGGTAAATACCACTATTTCTTAAAATCTTATATGACGTGTGTTTCGATGCATTCTTCATCATTTTTAAATATGCGGAACGCATCGAAACACATCGCTTACTCCTTTTAAGAACGTCATAAATCAAACAACTTGATTTATCAGGAGAACGTCTTTAAAGTTTAAAAATATAATACAATGTATTAAAAATAAATATCAAGCCACTGTGCAATAAAAGTATTTACTGCGCAACCGATATTTTTAGGTAAAACCTGAAGGTTTTTTCTCCATTTGAAAAATATTTACTATATTTAAAAAATTAATTGACATAAAAATTACAATACCTTATCTTCAAAATGCAAAAACAACACTTTCTGCCCTGTAGTGGGTAAATATTAAGTTAAAAATATGCCTTTTTTGCTGGGATATAGTTCATTTTCGGGGCATTCCGAAAACATGCACAACGGAAAATTGACGAATTTTGATTTATGACGTTCTTGAAAGGAGTGAGCGACATGTCAGAATAGATTTTAAGATATAGTGGTACTTACCAAGTAAAATTTAAATGAGAAATTGAACATTTCAATGCATTTTTTTGAAATTATATTGTATTCGTATTGATATTTATTTCAATGATTAAATAAAACACTTCGTTTTTTACCACTTGAGTTTTATTATAGACTACATGTTTCAGAAGTTAAACTTCCATCATTCAGGTCTGTATAATAACAAAGTTAATGCCGAAACAATAAATAAGATATTTATTTCAATGTTTTCAGGGGGAATATGAAATTTTCTTGGAGTCATTGAACCTTTGCCCAGGACCAATGAAAAACAACATTACAAAATTGGACTATGCATTTTACATTGACCCAGAAACTAAATTGAGTTACTTTAATATGAACGTCACTACCAAGATGGACTCAGGCCCCATAATAGTTAGCAATCAAAACTAAAATTGGCTGCATCAATACCCTTCCTACATTGGAAAGGCACATCATCATACATTTCCTGCATGGAAAGTACTAAAACGACTGAATCTTTTCTGCAAATGCTTCAAAATGTCTCCAGATTCTACCCTCCTCAGCGTCGCACCATCGCTTTTGAGGTCTTCCGACGCCTGTTTTATTTTTTTTAATCTCAAAAATTTTGGGGTTCATCTTGTCGGGTCCTTTCTTGTAATATGTCCTGCCCATTGCCACTTAAGGCTTATCCATGATATCCACTATTTTGGTTCTGTTCCTAATTTACTTCATTTATTACCTTATCTTTCAAGCTTTAAGCATGGATCGCTTCATGTAATAAACCGCTTTGATTCACAGAAAAAGTATGAAATTTAAGTAAATTTGAAAATAATAAAAACACAAATATTTCTTGATAATATTATTAAAATGTATCTTTGTTTTAAAATCACTGTAAAACAAATGTACATATTAATTATAAAATGGAAAATCTCAAAGTTGGTGCTTCAAATATAAAATATACACATATCTCTCTTTAAATAAAAATTAATAATAAAATTTATTTTGATCAAAAGAGGTATGTTCATATTTATGTGTTTTGTTTGATGTATTTCTGTTTTTTTTATTAAAAAAGAGAAATATTTGTGTTTTTATTATTGACACAAATATTTCCATTTCATACTATATCTGTGAGCCTAGGCGGCTCATTATTAGAAATAGGTATCAAATTGTGGAGTGTGTTTGAACCGAGAAACTCTGGCTTTAGAGTCCGCGACACTAACCACGGGACCATAACCCGTCATTTTGGATCCTGCAGTTGATCCTGTAGTTTGATACATGATTATAAAGTGATTTACCATTGTGATTTGTCTGCTTTGATGGGAGGTGCTTTAACTTATCATATAAATGCAATTTGGTCATAAATTAACTCCACCTTTTTTCTTCTTCTCTTCGTTGCACTGGTTTTCAGTACCTTCTTGAATTTCATTAATATTATTATTTTAATTTATTTAGTTTTTGTGTTTTAGGCAAGACTTCGTTACTTTAAATGGGTAAATAACAGGTTCGAGTACATGGTGACATTTAATACTAAAGATTTATGTGAATATATGCCACTGAACAAAAATATATTTACTGAATTTGGATTGGATTCGCGATGTCATATAAAAAAGGTTCCTCATTCATTTTTTTATATCGCTCACTCCTTTCAACAAGTCATATATCGAAAAACTTGATTTTTCAGGAGACCATTTTTAATGTTTAAGAATATAATAAAAAATTTTAAAAATAAAAATCATTACACTTATTGACCTTTTTACTGTGCAACAGATCTTTTTAGGTAAAACCTGAAGGTTTTTTCTCCATTTAAAAAATATTAAGTATATTTAAAAAATAATTGAACAATACATTTTCTTCAAAAGGCTTTTTGCCTTGTAACGAGTAAATATTAAGTTAAAAATATACCGCTTTTACTGGGATATAGTACATTTTCTGGGCATTTCGAAAACATGCACAACTGAAAATTTACGATTTTTTAAAATATGACGTTGTTGAAAGGAGTGATGTGAGATGTGTGTACAAGTATATATTTAGCTATTCCTATAATAATAATAATGTAGTTAAACTATAAAAATACAATAAGTTACCACCATTCCACTTCTCCACAGGAGTAGGCGGAGAGAATAGAACGCTGCACACTATGTCTTTGCGAAACTTAGCCTCTTCCATATTCATGCATTTCCTTATACATTTACATTATATTTTATACTTTTTGTTCCGACTCCTAACCTGACCACATTAAACTTGTTGACATACTTGATCATGTTAATTTTTTTTCGGTGTTCCTCTGCGTTAATTTCTAATTCTTTCCTGACAATGACACACGATCATTTTCGCATTAAAGATCGCATTTCGTCTATAAAGTGATAACTTATACCAGGTAATTTTAAGACGTGAGCTCTGTGAACGAAATGATTATATATCGTCATCAGCATAAATTTATGAGATTGATGATAAAATCTAAGGAAAAAGTGGTCAGGTCAGTTGAATAATCAGCGGGTGTGTACCATATGAGCATACGCTTAAATGTGAAAGAGGCAAAAAAAATTTTTTTAGATGGGAATTGCATTTTTATTTACCTTGCTTATTATGTACTAGGTTTATAGATCATTTACTAGATTTTTGCTTCTTTTAGCTAATTAAATATGTTTTTATTTGAATCTGTGTTGGGAACAGGAGGGATAATCTAGTGTGGGTCAAATAGGAACTTCTCAGCACTTGCTCATTGCTGGGAGGAAACCACGTTGCACTCCTCAGGAGAAGGCGGACTGTTGACTGTCATCAGCAGACCTTCCGTTCCACTAGGAGAGGGTTCGGCATTTGGTGTCCTACTTTGGTTTATGTTACCAATGTCCTTCACTATTTTTATCATGTATTATACTACCTCTCGTGACAGTTCCTTATGAACTATCACGGATCCGATGTTGGATAGGTCCTCACCCAGGCTCCTGCAACGCGCCTCCAGCTGTTGTCTTTGAAAGCTGAAAAGGGGGCAAAGCATCAACAGGTGAGGGACATCTTGAGGTGTCTCATCATCAAGAGACGAAGATTGTTTGCAAAGACAGATTGGTGAGGTGTTGCATTCTCTCTGTCTGCCCTAATAAGTAAAATTAATATAATTTTTTTTTCAGGGTAACATGAGCCTCTTGGTTGATCCGTCTAAATCAATGCATAGTTTTTATGATAAATTCTTTTTTGGCAAATTTAGGGGTAAAATGTTTTTCTACACCCGACAAGGAAACATAGTCTGCTGGGAATTTATTCAACATTTAGTTGAAAAGAAAAATATTGAAAATTTCAAGAAAACATATGATCCTTCCAACGCAACAAGTGTGTAAATACGATTTTTTTACGAGTTTCAACAAAAGGTCTGAAATATTTGCGCATTCAGCTTATCTTCAATCAACGTACAGTATCGAACAGATTAATTGACACATTTTTTTTTTTGTATTTTCAACACCCTCTAAAAAATGTTTTAAGGGTGTTCCTCGTATTATTGACCGGGGCTTCTTTTAGTGACTGAGAAGATGAATAGCAAGAAGTATCACCCAATTCTAATGGAAAAGATGCTACCATGATGATACAAAAATGAAGGTCGAATGGTAACGGAATATTTCAGCAGGATTTAACCCCCTGCCACAAATCCAAAATATAAGATGAAAATGTTCACACAAAAACAATAGACTGTGTTGGACTGGTCAAGAATTTTACCAGACTTAAACCTATTCGAAAATCCATCGGCAATCTGTAAGAATCGGCTCTCCAAAATTGATTGCACTACGGTGGAAAAGCTCATTTTGTCCATAATTCAGGTATGGTTTCGAGACGAAAATGGCATCCACGTATTATATTATATTATCCACCTTATATTTTAGATACCAAAAAGAGTAAATTTTTGATTGAGCCCGATGAGATCATATTAAATATTAATTTGTGATATAACTAATAAACACAAGATTTTACAAAACTTTTTAGGAATATACAAAAAAAATGTTTGGTTTCAATTAATCTGTTCGATACTGTAGTTATACTTATGTAAATAATAGTTTTTTTGACTACTTTTAAGTGAGAACCTGTCATTGGATTTTTTTTAAATTATTCTTTGATATATTGTGAATTTTTGATATCCTCTTGGTTTTCAATAAGTTTTCAATAAATAAATAAATAAAAAAACTTTCAATTATAATTCCTAGGGGATGTTGTGAAAATCTACTTTACTTTGAATGATTTGTTACATGCGCATTTTGATTTTTGCTCTGCTATTTTTACGTACATACATGTATGTGGGAAAGAGTGAATTTTCGCTGCGAATAGAAGGTTCTAGATCGCAGGCTGTATTTATGACGAGGGTGGTTGTGACATTCAAACATCGCAAACTGTTTTTCAGACTTTCATTTGAATATACGAACGGGAACAATATGTAAATATTCCTGTTTGTATTTTGACTAATAGTACTTTATGATATCCATTTTTTTAACATGATTCTTCATTTAAAAAATAAGGGAAATATCGAGAATTTTTTTTCATTTTTACATCAAAACTATCATTCATACTTTAATCCCTTCTTTTGTTTTTTCTACCCCTTAGCCTCAACTCCTTACCTGATACATTTTCCTCGTTTTATGCATCTTCATCAATTTTACAGTGTTTTTTACTTACATTTATTTCACTTAATGGTGCATAAGGCACTTTATTAAATTGTTACAACTATCACCTCTCTTCTTTCATATAGTTGAAATGCTTAATCATGTTTTTTTTTTATATATTAAAAATCATACTCATGATTTAACTTAGTATTGAAAATCTTGTCTAAAAACTTCGTTTTACACGTTTCGAGTACACATCATGTACAAACTATGACAGCGCGCCGGGCAGGCTTGCTAACTTGACGACTAACGCATTTGTTAGTCCTAAGAATAAAATATGTGGGCAGGTATTCACACTGACGGTATATGTAGTATTAATATGAATATATTTTAAAAATCTAACTTTTTTTAAATGCGATTTAACGTCCGATTTGAAATGAAAAATAGTAAAACACAACACAAAAATCCCATACTGTAGAATGGAGTGACATAAATTTTACTATTTTTGACATCTCATCAAAGATGAAGAAGAATATGGAAGTCTGGGCATTTACGGGGCTGACGACCTTCACAGGGTGGTTTAAGTGATCACTTTACACGCGTGTAACATTCGCCAACTGTACCCATTATTGACAACAACACTACTTAAATTCTTGTAAGTTCTATATATATATGAACCAATTCAAAAACATTGTTCTTGAATCACTAGAACTTCACTAGAGACATCTATTGGTGAGATGAAAAGAAGCTTTATAATTATAATAACACACATGAGAATCGTCAGAAAATATCGTTATCATTTAAGCTTATAATTTGACCAGATAATTTATTAACAACATTTTGAGTGTGTACAAATCTGGATTATTCCAATCATACTAACAATCATACGAGATAATCTAGATTTGTAACAAGTATTTGGACACACTCAAAATGTTGACATAAATCTTACTAAATTTATACCATACATACCTACATCCCCCACTACCTAATGAACAAACCAACCTTATGTCTTCACTACTGCTAAACATATTTAAATAGACTATTACTGTACATTATCTCTCTCTATGTAAACGCTTGCATGATGCGTTATTGATAAACAAATAATTACATCTACATATATAAATTCTTAAAAATAATATAAACAGCAATTGTATTAAGCTTTAAAATATTAATTCTCCAAAATATGGCCATGTCAATAAATTCTTCCTTTCCCAGAAAATAAATATAAGGGTACATACCTACATCCCCCATTAGCTACTGTTGTCTCCCATAAATTATTGCTGCACGTGTTAAAAGTGTCACTTTGAATTGTATAGCAACATTAAGACCGTAGTCCGTTTGATCTTCACATTCGTTTGATAATGCCCTAACAAGGCGAAACAACTGTCACAATATAATTTTATATGTGTTTTAGTTAATAAAATACAACTTAGTAGACTCAAAAAATCTGTGTTTGATTTAAAATTAATACAAAAATTAAAATGGAGTTCTACAAATTAAACGCCAAATCAATAAACAAATTTATACTATTTTTTTTTGTATTTAGGATGTTTAAAACTTGGTCCTGACAGAGTAAAGCTAAGGATGATACATGGAACTTGAGATCACTTAAAGGTCACGTTGCGGAAGGTCCTTAACTCCTCCGACCGGTAAAGGAATCGATAACTAAGTGTAGGGATTAAATGATCCTGGAA
>NW_028281123.1:1467500-1522500 GCF_059751285.1 Brachycentrus maculatus | reverse complement strand
TAAACCGAAACAGAGGAAACTGTATTTTTTTATTCGTTGATTTGTCTGTAAGTTTGTGGTAATACATATTTTTCTATTTTTAACTCACCGCCTCCGTAGTGTAATGGTCAGCACGCTCTGCTACCGTTCTGTAGGTCCCGGGTTCAATTCCCAAGGGGGGTAAAATAAATATTGTATAAGTGATTTTTTTCACTGTTATATTTATTCAATATTATCCTGGACTGGTACCTGAAGCGGAGGGTTGATCACCGTTCCTTCATGCGTAAACGATCAAGATAACACTGCGTTTATATGACGCAGTGCCCTATGCACCATTGGGGTGTGGATATGGGTTTTATTTTTATTTTTATCTTTTTTTTTAACTCAAATTTTACTTGTATTTACTAAGTTTATCTTAAGTAAAAAAGATTTTTTATTAAACTTTTTTGTTTGAACATTTTAGCCAATATATATGTATGTACATGTATATAAGTGGTCTTATTGCTAGGTATATGTTATCATTACATTTTGACATCTCAGCATAGATGAAGAAATACATCGAATAGTAGGAATTTACATAGCCTACAATCTGTCATAGGCTGGCTTAAGTGATCACTTTATACACATTTTTTTAAATTACCTAACGTCCAAGTGACTTTGAAATCTAGCTGTGGCTTATGCAACACCGCTTGTCATGACCCCACTCAGGCTTCAACTTTTTAAGTTTCATAGCCTATGCCTACTCGTGAGTGGATTTACTCTTTATGTTTAAGTTAGTTAGTTTTATTTTAATTAAATTAAACACTTGAATAATCCACTGAATTGGGTTTTATTTTTACTTACGACTAGTTTCGAAAACGACAATTGTTTTCATCTTCTGGTACAAATTAAAACAATGTTTTAATTTGTACCAGAAGATGAAAGCAATTGTCGTTTTCGAAACTAGTCGTAAATAAATATAAAACTCAATTCAGCGGATTATTCAAGTGGTTTATTTAATTAAAATAATCATGTCATTCCACAAAGTTAATGCCGAATCAATAAATAATATAGTTTGTTTTTGTTTAAAGTGAAAATTCTAGGCAAAAACACTCGCGTGCTTTATACACATGCAACACTCACTATTCTACCCATGATTGACAACCACATAACTCAAATTTTTGGAACTCTTAGATGTATCGTAAATTCCATATCGCTTCAAGAATTAGTTCACTGGAATAAATATACGTATATTTTTATAGGGTGTTTTTTAAGAGTATACAAATTCAAATTTCCCGCAGGTGGCAATTACAACATCGTTTCTCCAAAAACTGAATAGGAAACCAGAAAACCTGAATTTTCGTTTGATGAGTGTTTGGTATAATCACATAAAAATTGGGACTTTTTGATGTTAGAGCAATTTGAATAGTTATTTATTGACTTTGAATAGTTATGTATTTTTTATTTATTGGTTTTCGTTTAATTTGTAGAACTCCATTTTAATTTATGTATTTATTTTAAATCAAACACAGATTTTTTGAGTCTACTAAGTTGTATTTTATTAACAAAAAACACATAAAAAATTATATTGTGACAATTGTTTCACCTTGTTAGGGCATTATCAAACGAATGTGAAGATCAAATAGACTACGGTCCTTATGTAGCTATACAATTCTAAGTGACAGTTTTAACACGTGCAGCGATAATTTATGGGAGACAAAAGTAGCTAATGGGGGATGTAATATAAGGGTACATACCTACATAAGGGTACATACCTACATACCTACCTATAGCTACATAAGGACCGTAGTCCATTTGATCTTCACATTCGTTTAATAATGCCCTAACAAGGCGAAACAATTGTCACAATATAATTTTTTATGTGTTTTTTGTTAATAAAATACAACTCAATAGACTCAAAAAATCTGTGTTTGATTTAAAATAAATACATCAATTTGAATAGTCTTCAGTGCTTAATCGATTTCTGAATTGTTTAAATTTGTTAAAATACTAACACGTTTATAAAACAACAAATAAGAAAATTTTCCTTAATACCCCAAAAAAATAGTTTTTATCCCATTTGGGGTAATTTACCCCGGTTCCCCGGCCGCTGCTATAGAGCAGTAATATCTGAATAATCATCCCACTCGAAACAGTCTGGATAGAGATTGAATGCAACAACAAGTTAGCATAGATTTGCATTTCTGACATGTCTCCTCCATTGAGATGTAAATTTATCACTGGAAATTGAGATCTCTTGTAGTGAGGTATTACCTGCATTAACACACACCGTTTGCTTTGTAGCCGTTTCGGTATTTCCAATTAGACAAACTTCATTAACCTAAGTACATCGAAACCATGTTTAGTATCGAAACCATCTTTAGTATCAAAACCACGTTTAGAATACGATCCTAATATCAATAGAGAATAACAGCTTTTTACAACCCTTACTATAAGAGAACAAAAACAAACAACATTTTGAATGTGTCCAAATACTTGTTAATAAATTTGGATTATCTCCAATTTTAGGAGTTATTTATCACGTTCAAAATGTTTTGAATAATTTATCTGGTCAAATTATAAGCTAAAATAATATAATAAAAAGGCTATTTTCTGGTGTTTCACGTGTATATGATTATAATGCATGATTTGGAACTCACATACAAATAAAAGAGTAGATTGTTTCAAAATATTTCATAAATCATTTATGTAGAACTTCTAAGAATTTGAGTAGTGTGGTTGTCAATCATGGGTAGAATTGGTGAATGTTACACGTGTGTAAAGTGATCACTTAAACCAGCCTATGACGGTCGTCAGCCCCGTAAATGCCCGGACTTCCATATTCTTCTTCATCTTTATTGAGATGTCAAAATAATCACATGAAAAAAACTCCTATAATTGGATATAATCCAAATTTGTGAACAAGTAATTGGACACATTCAAATATTTTTTACAAATATTTGTACTCAATATTAGCACTTTTATTATGTTTACGTATATTCTAATATGTATTACTATGTTTACATATCGCTCACTCCTTTCAAGAACGTCATAAATCAAAAATCGTCAATTTTGAGCTGTGCATGTTTTCGTAATGCCCAGAAAATGTACTATATCCCAGCAAAAGCGGCATATTTTTAACTTAATATTTACCCGCTACAGGGCAGAAAGTGTTATTTTTTGCATTTTGAAGAAAAGGTATTGTTTAATTATTTTTTTAAATATACTAAATATTTTTCAAATGGAGAAAAAATATTCAGGTTTTACCTAAAAAAATCTATTGCACAGTTAAAAATTAAATAAGAGGCTTGATATTTATTTTTAATACATTGTATTTTATGTTTGAACTTTAAAAACGTTCTCCTGAAAAAATCAAGTTTTTTTATTTATGACGTTCTTGAAAGGAGTGAGCGATATATGTTTTTCCAGTACCCTTTATTAAAACTAAAAATAAAAACCCACACACAGGCCATGCCTTTGTAAGATCTTTTTTTATGTTAGTAAAATGGAATATTTTTGTATTTTTATATATTAAGTAAATACTGGGTTTGATTCCCAGGGGGGGTCAAATAAATAAAAGTGATTTTTTCACTCTAATATTTATTGAATATTATCCTGGACTGGTACCTGAAACGGAGGTCTGACCACCTTTCCTTCGTGTGTTAACGATCAAGATAACATTGTGTTTATATAATGCAGTGCCCTATGCACCATAGGGGTGCGGATAAGTGTTTGAAAAAAAAAAAAAAAAGTGCATACTTATATTATATTGTTGAATGCAAAAAATATATTTTATTTTTTGTTTCGGCATTAATTTTGTTGTAAGACATGTAACAAAAAAATATTCAAAAAAAAATAAAAGTTCCGCTTTTTATGATTGAAGACTATGAATATTTAATAGATTTATATTATCCACTGACACTTCGTGATGGAATTGCATTTTTAATATATTATTAGATTAAAACCAATATTTTTAGCTTTTCCACTTTATTTTTATTTGACCAACGACCGGGTTTCGTCGTTACCGACATCATCAGACTGGTGATGTCGTAACGACGAAACCCGGTCGCTGGTGAAATAAAAATAAAGTGGAAAAGCTAAAAATGTTGGTTTTAATCTAATAATATATTAAATATGAATATTTGTTTACCCCTATGTTTTATTCAAATCTCTTTGTGTTTATTGAACATTAGAGCAATTTAAAGCACTTTAGGCTTAGTGGTCTGGCAACCTCGAGAATCCAAGGTTCAGATCCGGATTAGGCCCGGGCAAAGCGAACTCGAGTGTCTCAAATGTAATGGGGTTCGTAAGTATATTGATTCGGGGTCTAATAAAAACAAATTTATGCAAACGGAAATGAAGTCCTGTTTATGTAAATAAGGGATTGGAAACAGAAAAATTTAGTAATAATGGTTTAACGTTTTTGTATTTAAGCGATTTCAGGCAAATAATTCACAATAAACTTTCATTATTTGTTGATATCTCAAGAGAGATGAAGAAGAATGTGGAAATCTGGGCATTAATAGGGCTTACGAACATCAGACCGAGTTCGTAAACTAATCCTAGACGTTTAACCTCGGCTTGTAACGCATGTCTGTATTGAAAACTATAGTGCGTGTTGGTCTTCGCATGTGTTAGACATTTTGTGTAGTTTTGAGTGTGTAAATGGTGCTATGGTGATGAAGGGTAGTATTGTTTGCATGCTGTGTTAGTGATTGTCCTGATGAAGAGACGGGTACGTCTCGAAACCGGTAGACGTAAAAATCTCGGTGAGTGGTTATATACTAATTTTATTAACATTTTTGTAAAAAAATAAAAAAGTAATCCTAGACAGTCGTTAGCCTTGTAAACGTTCAGGCTTCCATATTTTTTTAATAATTAAAATGTAACTTTGTTTTAAAATCCCTATCAATATTTTATTATAACTTAATTATAATGTCTATTCTTACTATCCTACCTGTATACAAAAATGTGTATCTAAAATAGACGCTATGCAGGTTATCCCTTAAAAAGAAATTTAAAAAAAAAAAAATATATATATATATATATATATATATATATATATATATATATATATATATATATATATATATATATATATATATTTATGGAATTCTGAGCATTATATAAGGCTTGCGAACTGTCATATGCTGGTTTGAGTGATCACTTTATACACGTGTAACATTTTAATTTCTTTCTTTACGTTTTATAAGCATCGTACTATTCACTCACTTATAACTACATAATACCGTGAAAATGACGTGAAATATTGTTTGTATGCTAATATACTAATTGTCCTGATGAAGAGGCAGGTACGTCTCGAAACCGGTCGACAAAAATTTTCATGAGTAGTTAGGTAAGGTATTCACAAAGTTATAACTACATAGTACTGTGGCAGTGACGTGTAGTATTAAAACACTCTCTTTATCATTCATCGTTCACTTTGTGCAATACCACTTTATTAAATACTAATAAGTGACACTGGTTTCGGTGACGTGTAGTATTGTTTGCATACTGCTGTACTGATTGTCCTGACGAAGAGACGGGTGCGTCTCGAAACCGGTAGACACTCAGTGAGTGGTTATATACTAACATTGCTAACATTTTTTATGAAAAAAATAATAAAAAGTAAAAATTACCAACAGCAAAGCAAATATTTCTAATTTTAAAAATATCAATAATAAAATATGTAATTACTATTTTGAACTCGAATGAACAATCTTTATTTTTTTTTTCTTAACCTCTTCAGACATTGACAAATTAGAATTTAGACGCTAAGGCAAAATCGACTGGAGCGTTATTGAAAAATGTATTAATTTAGATGCCGACTTTATTTCTTTGCAATGAATGGAAAATAAAGAGAATGTCAAAAGTTTAATGGGTGATATCAAGTACAAAAGTATAAAAATAATTTAATTGTTGTTTTACAAATAAAATGTGAAAAAACTTAGCAACCATCACGCCGGTTTCCCGAAAGGGTAGGCAGAGAGAATAGAATGCCTCACCAATCCTTCTTTACACAACAATATTCGCCTCTTCCACATTCATGCATCTCTTCATTCTAACTTGAGCACTTTCAAGTATTTAAAATACTTGATCATGCCATGTTTACATTGATTGAATTTTATTTAAATAAACTAACTAACTAACTAACTAACCATCACGCCGCTTCCCCGCAGGGGTAGGCAGAGACAGTAGAGCGCCACACCACTCTGTCCTTGCGAAAATTCTTCGCCTTTTCCACGTTCATGCATCTCCACATACATACCCGCCGATTGTTACGACTCCTAACCTGACCACTTTCAAGTATTTGGCATACCTGATCGTGCCATGTTTTTCTCGGTCTTCCTCTGCTTCTTTAAAACACTTGTATAAAATGACTAGTTTTTAACAGTTTATGCATATTTTCACCAGTTAATGAGAGCATCTATGGTCCTTGAAAGTAGTCATGTTAACAATACTATACGAAAAAGTGGTCCCATTTTTATACAATTTATTTTTATATTGGTGTTTAATTTATGCCCAGTATTTAAATGATCATGTTATTTCACAAAGTTAATGCAAAATTAAAAGAAAATATGTACTTTTTTTAATACGTAACCAGGTTATTTTAAGCCAGACGTGTTTTTGTTTAAACATGACTGGTTTAAAATAGTTTGCATTTTCACCTATTGATAAGAACATCTATAGTTTGCGAAACTTGTAGTGTTTACATTAATAAACTCAAAAGTGGTCTTGTACGATCGTTTTATTTATATATTTAAACCATGATGTTATTTAACAACGTTTTCTTGTGTAAAATGATATATTTTTTTAATATGCATAAACATTTTTCTGTGTAAACGTGGCTTATTTTAAACAGTTTATAATGAGAATGTATTAAGTTCTCGAAACTAGTCGTGCTTACTTTGATTAACTTGAAAGTGGTATTTTACAAGTTTGTTTTTTTTTATTTTCAAACCACATATTATATGTCATTCCACAATCCCATATGCTGTAATATCGCTCACTCCTTTCAAGAACGTCATAAATCAAAAAACTTGATTTTTCAGGAGAACGTTTTTAAAGTGTAAAAATATAATACAATTTATTAAAAATAAATGTCGAACTTTTTACTGTGCAAAAGATATTTTTAGGTAAAACCTGAAGGTTTTTTCTCTATTTGAAAAATATATGGTAAATTTTAAAAAATAATTAAACAATACCTTTTCTTCAAAATGCAAAAACAACACTTTCTGCCCTGTAGCGGGTAAATGTTAGGTTAAAAATATGCCACTTTTCCTGAGATTTAGTACATTTTCTGGGCATTCCGAAAAGATGCACACTTGAAAATGGACGATTTTTGAATTATGACGTTTTTGAAAGGAGTGAGCGATATGTAATATGACTATAATATGGTACAATGTTTTTAAAGTGTTAACAATAATCATTTCAAACAGTTCGTTTTTTTACCTGTTGATGACAACATCTGTAGTGGTCGAAACTAGTGATGCTTAGGTCAATTTACTTAAAAGAGGTTAAAAGCAATTGTTTTATTTTTATATTTAAATCATCATGTTATTTAATAGAGTAAATGCAAATCGATAAATAATAAGTAATATTTCTTTGAAATATAAAAACGTTTACTTTTTTCATTACTTCTTGTATGTAGCAAACATCAAAAATACATTTGATATTCTTTTCCTTTAAATTCAGACTTTTAAACGTATATTTAAATGATTTTCTTAGTATGTTATTTCTCGTGTAAAAATAAATAGGAAAGTAAAAAGATGGAAAACTTCCAAACACACATGTTTTTCGAGTAAACGTTTTAGGTAAGTATATTTATAGTAATGTGAGATTTAATATCGTTTCCCTCAAATTGAATTTCCCCATTTTCGCGTTTTCCAATTCGTTCACACATTTCGAATGTTCCCGATATCGCGTCAAAGCAATCAACTCTTTGAGCAATGGAAAGCTGCGAAATAAAATAAAATAAAATTCGTTAAACGACCCTTAACGAGGTATTTCAAAGAATGAGCTTCTGGGAGCGTACTCCTGAATTATCGCCATATTTTATAATTTTAAAATGTCGTAATCAAATTATCATAACTTTAATTTTTCACCCAATATGTTGTGTGTTGTGTAATTGTTTTCAATGAGTTTTATAACAAAGAATGAGCTTTTGGGAGCGTATTCCTGAATTATCTCCATATTTAATAATTCAAAACTGTCGTAATCAAATAAACATTACTTTATTTTTTTACCCAATATTTTGTGTGTCTTAATTGTTTTCAAAGAGTTTTAATGCAAAGGATGAGCTTCTGGGAGCGTACTCTTGAATTATTGCCATATTTTATAATTTTAAAATGTCGTAATCAAATTAACATTACTTTCATTTTTTACCCAATATGTTGTGTGTCCTAATTGTTTTCAAAGAGTTTTATTTTTCATGTTGATAACAAAATTTTATTTGAAATTCTACTCGGTGTACGAAATTTAAGTTGTGTAGTTGTCATTAATAGTTTCAACATGTACAATAATAATTTGTTAAAACTTTTACTTAAGTACCGGTCTGACGGTCCTATACAATTATAGCTATACAATTCTAGGTACCTACTTAAGTAATATTTTTAACATTTACAGTAATAATTTGTTTAAACTATTACTTAAGTACCTAGAATCGTATATCCACATAAGGACCGTCAGTACATTTAATCTTCACATTCGTATGAAAATGCCATAACTAGGCAAAACGATTGTCACAATATCAATTGTGTAATCAAACACATATCAAAAATATGTGTTTTTTTATAAAATACAACTAGTAGATTCAAAAATCTGTGTTTAGTTTAAAAATTAATACGTCATTACAGTCTGTTTACAATTAGTTAACCTCTAGTTTTTTTTAATTATTTATACAAGCAAATAAATTTAAAAAAAATAAAATTCACAGATATTTTACTTCTAGTTTTTTATTATTTATAGTGCCAAATAAATAATAAAATAAAAAAAACTAGAGGTAAAATAACTGTGAACATAGATTTATATTATCCACTGACACTTCGTGATGGAATTGCATTTTTAATATATTATTAGATTAAAACCAATATTTTTAGCTTTCCCACTTTATTTTAATTTGACCGATGAAACCCGGTCGCTGGTCAAATAAAAATAAAGTGAAAAAGCTAAAAATATTGGTTTTAATCTAATAATATATTAACTGTGAACAGACTGTAGTATTAGTTTTACGGTTTCGCTTTTTACTTTTGTTCGAGAATAGATCTCCCGAACGATTCCCTAACAATTCTTAATAGAGTTTGTTTTTTCACCCAAGGCGCGATAAATTCAAATAAACCGTTCGATTAATGGTCCCAGGCGGGGTGAATAATTTAAAATTTAGTGATATCAACAAAATGGAGCCGCGCTTCCGAAAAATTGGCGGTAAAGGGTAAACACGCCGAGAAACGAACGGAAAATGTAATTGAAAATTGATCGTGGAGCATTAGTTTCGGCAAACCGTTTAGAGCTCGGAGAAATGTTATTCACAGACAAATTGGATGTATCTCTGAAATGCGATTCTAGGGGAAATTGATTCGCCGCGGTACACATCGATCACGCAGATTTAAATTTAAAAATAAAATAATAATTAAGTTTTCTTGAATGTTTTTCGCAGATACTTTGTGGCACATTTTTTAAACTTTATAAAATTAAACAACTTTGTTTTAACCACTTAATATTATTATAAGTACACTTTAACCTACCGGTTTCGACAAGAACCTTGTCATCATCAGGATTTATTAAATTCTAAAACCAATAGATCAAAGTGTACTCATAATAAAAAAGTGGTTAAAACAAAGTTGTTTAATTTTATAAAGTTGATAATAATGTTCTTCTCCAAGCACAAGAGCTCAATCTCTATTTCGGAGAAACTCAGCGCTACTAAAATTTTAAGATGGTATAAAGTATAAATGTAAAAAAAAATATTTTACTGTATAAAAAATGTAACTTAAATAAATAATGTAAAAATAACATTTTTTTAAACACTTGAACGTATGGTTATTGCGTTTTACTTTTCACCTGTAGATGAAAACGTCTATAGTTTTAAAGATTAGTTGTGTGTAATGAAATAAAACTCATATAGTGGTTTGCGTTTTTTTGTTTTCTTTTCAAAACAAATATTCGTTGTTTATATTAGCACTTTTAATATTTTTATATTTCTGACATCTACTGTATTCTTTACGAAGCGGAGGGCTGATCACCTTTCCTTCGTGTGTAAACGATCAAGATAACAATGTGTTCATATGAAGCAGAGCCCTATGCACCATTGGGGTGCGGATAAGGGTTTTATTATTATTATTATATTTTTTTCTAAAGGTGATTTATTATGAAAACTAACTAACTAACTAACCATCACGCCGCTTCCCCGCAGGGGTAGGTAGAGAGAATAGAGCGCCACACCTTGCAAACATTCTTCGCCTCTTCCACGTTCATGCATCTCCTCATACATACCCGCCGATTGTTACAACTCCTAACCTGACCACTTTCAAGTATTTGGCATACCTGATCGTGCCATGTTTTTCTCGGTCTTCCTCTGCTTCTTTTCCCGCTAACATTCGCCTCATAAATTTGTTTTACCGTTCTTTCCTCACTCATTTGTTCTACATGTCCAAGCTGAGACGAGATGAGAAGAGATATATTATGAAATGCAAACAAACATCTTATTCCATTTTTATCTACATCAAATGTTATTTTTTAATTGATTTTGTACTAACTAAAGGTAAACACCCACAATGACGGGACCTTAACAAGCTGCTTTCTGGCATTACCATCACATTGAGGCGTCCTGTCCAGCATCTTGACCATGCTCCAGCCCAAGAAGACCGAGAAGAAAGCGCAACAATACGGCGGCTCTACTTTCCTGCCTTCAGACTCAGCCGATTGACGATATTTTTCATTAATATATATTTTTAATTTTCTCACATTTTCATTTTCATATCATAATCCATACCTGTATAAGCGCCCTTGAGGAAGTTTTTTTTTTACGAAAATGGCGCTATATAAATCATCCAAGAGTATTATTATTATTAAACACGATCATTTAAATTTTGTAAAAATATTATTTTAACACAAACATCGTCTTATTTTTAAACAATATTTAAATCCTCACGTTTTCCATCATTGCATCTTAACAAAACTAACTAACTAACTAACCATCACGCCGCTTCCCCGCAGGGGTAGGCAGAGAGAATAGAGCGCCACACCACTCTGTCCTTGCAAACATTCTTCGCCTCTTCCACGTTCATGCATCTCCTCATACATACCCGCCGATTGTTACGACTCCTAACCTGACCACTTTCAAGTATTTGGCAAACCTGATTGTGTCATATTTTTCTCGGTCTTCCTCTGCTTCTTTTCCCGCTAACATTCGCCTCATAAATTTGTTTTACCGTTCTTTCGTCACTCATTCGTTCCACATGTCCAAACCATCTCAACACACCTTTCTTAATTTTATCGATAATGCTTATCTCAGCTTTGCATTCCTTCCTTATTTCACTATTCGCACATCTATCATACATCGTTTTGTCTCACATTCTTCTGAGAGATCGCAATTCGACTGCATTCCTCCGTGTTTCACTTCCATACATTAGAGTTGGAACCAGGACTCCGAAGTGCACTACCAGTTCAGCTTCCGCTGATAGGCATCTTAACAAATCAATAAAAATATCAACAAATGGAAATGGATATATTTCAATATTTTTTTCAACTTTTAATGCCATCTGGTGTATTAATAAATAAGTTAAAAGGTTCAAACATCCTCCAAAAAAAAATTTGCCCAAAAATAATTATTTTTGAAACGTAAAATGTTAAAGCATTAAAACCTCAATTGGTTTTATTAATCTTAATAGTTCATATGTGTGTATTTAATTAAAATTGTACAATTTCAGATTAAATATTTCAGTCAGTTTTCATGCAAAAACATCCCTGTTAATATTTACGTACTGAAAAAGCTGCCTCCACTGAAAATATGTTCATTTTTCAGTAGAGCGCTTGCCCTAATAGTAATCATTCATAATTAAATTCAAATTAACTCTAAGCCGACATCAAAGGTGATATTCCACGCTCACCCAGATCTTCCTTTATGTATCCTGCCAACCGACGGTTTATTATTATTTTATATTTTTTTAAATCCTGATTTAATTTCCAGGAGATTTCCTTTCAGGCACTAACGGTAATGGAAGCTTTAAACATGGCTTAATTTAATTTTTAGTTATTTAGGGAATTTGCTTTAGTAATTTTCTTAGGGTAATCATTTAAGAATTTCGCTTTCAAGAGTTTTTTTAATTAAATCGTTCGTTTTTAAAGTTTATTTTTTGACCTTTAAAAAAGTCCTTTTTTATTTCAAATATTTATTTACATACATTTACGCAGACCTAGCCATATGTATTAGGCACCAACTACTGAATTGGTTTATGTCTTTAAATACTGCGATTCTTGGAATTCTTGTAATCCTTTCGGATTATATTGTATTTTGATGGATTTAACCATCTACTTACTACCTGCTATCCTGACTTAGGGTCAATTAGGGTCGAAAGTCGTTTATTTAAAAAATACTCTACTTACTCATTTCAAGGGTCAGTTTTATAATTGAAACATTGTTCTCCAGTTACTATAATCAGGGAACAAATGCCGCTGTTTCTATACAACATTTAAGCCTTCATTGTTTAATATTGAAATGCCAAGAATACGTGATTTGAGTGAAACTGAGCTATCTCAAATAATTTAATGGAATTCAGAAAGTTTAACCCAGGTTCCAGGGGAAAAAGAAGAAGAAAAAAAATGAAAAAAAGCTTTTCTTCTAGATCCAAGACTGTGCATGAATTCAAAATTTGTAAAAATACATAATTAAAAAATAAAACTTTAAAGTATGAAAAAATATATATTTAATACAAAACAAAACAAAACAAGACTACTGCAAATTACTTTTTTTTTAATCGAACATAATAGAAGGCTAAGAAAACTTTCATTTTAGAAATCCAGACACATTTTGTAACTTTACGAAAAAATAATATTTTCATGAATTTTTTTAGCAGTCACTGTGCGGAAACAAATATCCATGTTTCATTTAAGTTTTACTTGGTTTATACCACTATTTCTTAAAATATATTGTAACAAGTGTTTCCGTGCATTCCAAAAATGATATTTAAAAATGCGGAATGCTTCGAAACGCGTTTCACAATAGATTTTAAAGTTTAAAAATCAAAAAGCAACATGGGTGAAATGTGGAATTATTAATGTAGTGTTATTAAAAAGGTTATTGTAGGTGAACATGGTTGGGACATGTCCATAGAATGCCATCTGAGTGCATCAACCCCTCATGTCTCTTCTTCCAACCCCGAGGATTCCGGCGCCCCGAAAGGCCGCTGACGACCATTCACCGTCCATACTCAGCGGAACTTCGAGACGCCGGACTGACCTGGGAGGAAGCCAAGGAGATGGCGCGTGACAGAGTGACTTGGAGACGTCTCGTGTTGGCCATATGCTCCACCTAGGTAGCGAACATGGAAGGAAGATAAGAAGATTTAAAAGCAAAACTTATTTATTATGTTTAAAAACTTTCTAATATTACTTAAAAATTACGATTTTATATTAAAAGTTGAACGAATTTTCTTTGCGATAAATAATTTATTTTTAGAGCTTTTGGCTCAAAAGCTTTAATGTTTGTAATTTGGTTTGATTGGGGTGAAATTTTGCGTACTATCAATGCATCGTTTATGGTTAATCAGTAGTTAGTGTGGAACCTCCTCGGTGATGACAGCTACTTGCGATTCATATATACGAGTACAAAGCAGGGATGGCCAATTTTTTATTCACTATAGCCGATTTGATTCTGAACTTTAAGAAGATCATTATAAAGAATGTGAGATATTTTCAAAAGCGACGATAAACGAACTGTTTTAACGAGAGAATTAATCCCATCACCACCTTCGAATCGTAACCTCAGTCAATGTTTGTTTTAATTTTAAATCAAACACTGATTTTTGGAGTTTACTTAGTTGTATTTTATTAACAAAAACACATAAAAAATTACATCGTGAAAGTTGTTACGGCATTATTCAACGATTTTTTTATGTGTTTTGTTAACAAAATACAACTTAGTAGACTCGAAAAATCTGTGTTTGGTTTAAAATTAATACATAAATTAAAATGGAGTTCTACACATTAAACACCAGATCAATAAACACTCAGTTAATGTTATAAACCTTCAACTCCATTAAAATCTTAAACTATTTCACGATTAAATTATAAATAAAGGTTTAAGTTATGAAGTGACATTTCTTGATGGAACTTCATTTAATATAATAAAACAACAACTCTCAAAATATATATTTAACTTTATTTAAAAAACCTGCACTATGTTTTTAGCCTCTTTTATTGCTGTTACTTTTCTCAAGCGGTTTCGACTAAAATTACGTCATTTTCTACTCCTATTATCCATAAAAGCATTAAATAACAAAACAATTTTTATTTATTTATGAGTTGATGAATATCACTATTTCTTTAATTTATTTTGACATTCATCGTCATAGGTGTATGACAATGATGCTAAATGTATCGAAAGATCGAAAAAGCGGTATTTACCGAGTAAAATTCGCTCACTCACCCACGTCATCTTCATCCACATTGTCATTACTAGAAAATCCGCAAGATGTCATTATTTCCATATTTCTTACGTCCGTATTATTGTCTTGGAGTATGAATGGTTTTTGACCAACCCTGGATTGACTTTATCAACTACTCGGCCCCATGGTCTATGGTCTTTATACTCTGGGCAGTCATAGACAAGATCACAGGGGACATCTAACTAGTAACCTTAAAGTTTCTAACTCAATGCGAAGTACACTTCGTAGGTCAAAATCTGCTTATCTTACGAAATAAACCTTGGCTGAAAATAACGATAATTTGATAATTTTGAATCATTTGTTTTATTTTTTTATTTTTTTTATTTAATATAGTTACATTTTTAAGTACAACATAATACAATTTCTAAACATTTACACATATGGCAAACTTATAGTTTTAGATTCGTTGTGCCTCTCTAAAACAGAGACTGAGCTCTTGTGCTTGGAGAGGGACTTACACTCAAGGTTTAATGTTTTATATAACTAATGGTATTATAGTCTTTTTTATATAATTTTTCTTAGGTTTTATATGTAATGGGCATTAATTTTTTTCTGAAGAATTTTTATATTTTCTATTTTTTAATTTCATTAGGGAGTTTATTGAAATATTTAATTCCCAAATATTTATATAAGTTATATTGCACTAATTTCAAACAACCTAAAGGGCACTTCGATTGATTTGAAAAACTAACTTACTAATCATCACCCCCCTTCTCCGCAGAGATAGGCAGAAAAAATAGAACGCCACACCATACGATATTCATACCATGTCAATAGATTCCTTTCCCCAAAAACGAATATAAGTATACGTACCTACATGGCCCCTTAATAATTGTATGTCTCCCGTAAATTATTACTGAACAAACTAAAACTATTACTTAAGTACCTTGAATTATATAGCTTTATAAGAACCATCATTCCATTTATATTTACATTCGTTTGAAAATCCCATAACAAGGCAAAACAAATGTCACAAAATTTATTTTTGTGTGTTTTTTAAAAATAAAATACAATTTAATAGACTGATAAAATCTGTGTTTGATTTTAAAATTTTATGTGCAAATACCCCATGGTAGTCGACTCCCGGGCAGACCACCAAAGAGATGGATCGATAGCTGGGAATTAACATCGCAGGAGGCTAATCCCTCTTAAATACAGGCCACAAGGCCTACACCAAAAAGAAGAAGAAGAAGAATAATATATAAATTCTTGAACCAATTTTGAAACTTTATTCTTGAATCACTAGAACTTCACTAGAGACATCTATTGGTGAGATGATCATATAAATTTTTTATTTATGTTGAGATGCAAAAATTTTATTGTATTTTCTGTCATTGTAACACTGTCTTTTCAGGGATATTTCATAACAAAAAAAATCTGCTAACCTTTTTTCCTTAAAGTATTTGAATAAAATTATCACTCTGGCAGATGTCGAGTGAAGGGTTGGAGGAATGTAATATAACATTTCGTAATGTCGGGTCTGCAAAACTTTTTTATTAGCAAACGCAAAACTATCAGTTGTCTGCTTCTCGAGGGACTCAATCCGAGTAATAAAGACCTACAGTCGAAGGGGACATTAGTCAAAAGGGACATTAGTCAAAGGGGACATTAGTCCAAGGGGACAAAAGCCCTTCTAGCGTGAAGTGAAGTAGGAATCATTATTGTTTTATATGTGAAAAGTTCTAAAGTAGTTCGGAGACTATTTAATATACCCTTTGAAGAGTGAAGGGTATATTTTCATCCAAAAATGCAAAAAAAAGCTTTTTATACTTAAATCGTAGATTAAGTAATATATTTAATAAAATCCCTTACCGCACCCCAATGGTGCATAGGGCACTGCTTCATATAAACGCAGTGTTATCTGGATCGATTATACATGAAGGAAAGGTGATCAGCCCTCCACTTCAGGTACCAGTCCAGTGTAATATTGAATAAATATTAGAGTGAAAAAATCACTTATATTTATTGAACCCCCCTGAAAATCGAACCCAGGAACTCCAGAACGGTAGGCGAGCATGCTGACCATTACACTACGGAGGCGGACAAAGATTTAGTAATAGCTCTATAATTATATTATTTATTTATTTATTAACTTGGTACGATCAGGTATGTCGAATATTTTAAATTGGCCAGGTCAGGAGTCGAAATAGACACGCATGAATATGGAAGAGGCAAAGAATGTTTGCAAGCCAGGGTCGTATGGCGTTCTTTTCTCTCTACTTACCCCTAAGAAGAAACGGCTTGATGGTTAGTAAGTTAGTTAATTTATGGATTAGTCATTTATTTTGCGTAATAATTTGATGATTTACATACAAAATATGGAACAGTTATATTAGACCACTTTTTAGTTTATTAATATAAAAAAGACTATTATTTTTTGACACCTCATCAAAGATGAAGAAAAATATGAAAGTCTGGGTATTTTTTACGGAGCTGACGACCGTCATAGGCTGGTTTAGTGTAACACACGTGTAACATTCACCAATTCTACCCATTATGAAAAGAAAAAAAATAACTCCTGTAATTGGAGAAAATCCAGATTTTGTGAACAAGTATTTGGACACACTCAAAATGTTGTAAAAAATACCAGTTTTGAGAACTATAAATGTTCTCATCAGCAAGTGAAGATATTGTTCAAACTTGTTTGTATTTTCAGCTGATGATCAAAATATCTTTATTTATAGAAACTAGTCGTGTATGTATTTAAAAAAACTCAAAAAGTAGTCTTACATAAGGGATGTTATTTAGTTTTGCATAAAAATTTATGTTTTTTTCAAATTTCGACTACAACGCCGTCTATCGGGTTCAAAAGTTACGTCACTTACAGCCAGGACAAGTATATGTATACTCAAAATCTGAAGTCAATTGGGAATGTGGTGTAAAAAATGCACCAACCATTATATTTTAATAAACATTAATAAACTGCAACTATTTAGTTCATAAATGTCAAATTATCATTGACGCACGACGCTATTTGCAAAAGTCACATCTTCTGATAGAGTGATTACTTTTGCGCCACCTTTATTACAGTTTTTTTTTTATATTCTACTTGTGACCTGGAGAATTTTTCGTCATTAATAAGCAAGCATTCCTTCACAGTTTTCAATGATTACGACTTCTTTTACGTCCTCATTAATTTTTTATGGGACGCGAAGCATGGACAAAGAAATACTGAAAAGTCTGAAATAACTGAAATTTATGGGATTTTTTAAAAATATTTCTATTCTTCCAAATCAGCCGTGAAATGTGTGAGCATTTACGACTGACAATATATATATTTCGAATCTCGAGATGTCTTTTTTACGGCAAGGTGTGACATTTCAATTATCCGAGGGGTGTTTTCAAAGTATCGAGTTACAAGATACAGCCCTGTAATGAAGCAACCCTTAACGAAGGATTTGACGGGCAAACGAACGTAAAATAAGGGATGTCTTTAAAAATAATTACTACCCTTAAAGCGAGTCCGGTGATAGCATGGTCATAATATATTTTTTGTGATCATTAGTTTAAGCATTTTTTTATTTAAATTTTGCTTGGTATATTCCACTATTTCTTAAAATTTATTGTGCTGTATGTTTCGGTGCATTTCGTGTTATTTTGAAATACCGACCGTACGGAAAAATGTTTATCTATATATTACCACAAAGTGACTGCCGACTCAAATGATGAAATTTAAAATAATTCTTTACAACGTTTTTTGGGTAGGTCCAAAACCTTGTACACAAATCTGGATTTCTACAATTAGTTATTTTTACATTTTTACATATCGCTCACCCCTTTAAACAACGTCATTTTTCAAAAATCGATAATTTTCAGTTGCGCATGTTTTTGAAATGCCCAAAAAATTTACTATATCCCAGCAAAAGTGGCATATTTTTAACTTAATATTTACCCGCTACAGGGCAGAAAGTGTTATTTTTGCATTTTGAAGAAAAGGTATTGTTTGATTATTTTTTAAACATACTAAATATTTTTCAAATGTAGAAAAAACCTTCAGGTTTTACCTATAAAGATCTGTTATTCAGTAAAAAGTTCAATAAGTGGCTTGATATTTATTTTTAATACATATCATTATATTCTTAAACTTTAAAAACGATCTCCTTCTTTTGCCAACTCCATGTTTCACTTCCATACATTAGAGTTGGAACCAGGACTCCGTTGTGCACTGCCAGTTTAGCATCCGCTGATAGGTTTTTATTTGCTATAACTGATTTCAGTGCACCATTCACTTTGTTCCCAGCATTCACTCTCCTTTCTATGTCTTTATTAATCTTTCCATCCCTTGAAAACATACTACCCAAATATACGAAATCATCTACCAGTTCCAAAATCTCTCCGTTTACCAATATTTCACACTCAGATCTCCAGTCTTCTCTTTTCAAACCCATTATTTTGGATTTGCTAACATTCATCAATAAATCACTTTCCTTGCACACATTATACACTTTTGTCACCAACGCCTGCAGGTTAGGAGTCGTAATAATCGGCGGGTATGTATGAGGAGATGCATGAACGTGGAAGAGGCGAAGAATGTTTGCAAAGACAGAGTGGTGTGGCGTTCTATTCTCTCTGCCTACCCCTGCGGGGAAGTGGCGTGAACGTTAGTTAGTTAGTTAGTTAGTTAAAAACGATCTCCTGAAAATCATTTTTTTTTTTTATATAGGACTTTGTTGAACGGAGTGAGCGATATGACTTCACAACAGCCTCAGTATTGGATTGAGAATGTTTAAGTTTTACGTATAAAAATAAAAAAATAATTAAAAAAATATCTTTTTTATTATTCATAATTTTTAATATTTCATTGATGGATAAAATTTATTGATAAAAAATAATCAATCATCTCCGATTTCTCTTTAATTCCGCATGAAATATGTTAACGTTTTCCCAGGGTAAGATGAAACAAAGGCCACCTTTTGATTATTTACGTGAAGTCAGTTGATACTGATTGGTCGACACGCTTCTTACAAAGACTTATTGTTGTACCGACACAAAAGGAATCAGAATATTATACACATTTTCGACGAACAACGTCATTATGATAAAACAGGTATTTCTACAGGTTATACCGTCATTTACTTTATTCCTCTCATCCGTGTGAACAAAGCTATGAAGTTATAAATAATATTGCCAACATTTTAAATGAAAAATCGTTATAATAATATGGTATGAAAATATCACCTTAGATTTTAATATTTTCTGTAATCCTGAAAACTACCCTTTTACCTCCTGTAAATCTGATTTCTGTTATATTTAATAAGTTTAATCATTCAATAAAGGCACACGCTAACATTTTCAATTTATTTTACTTGTATTTCATGTTATTTTTTGACATCTCATCAAAGATGAAGAAGAATATGGAAGTCTGGACATTTACGGGGCTGACGACCGTCATAGGCTGGTTTAAGTGATCACTGGAGATAATCCAGATTTTGTGAACAAGTATTTGGACACATTCAAAATGTTGTATTTCATATATGTATTAATATATATATGTATATATATATATATATATATATATATATATATATATATATATATATATATATATATATATATAAATATATATATGTATATATATATTTATATATTTATATATATATATATATATATTGTATAAATATATATATATATATATATATATATATATATAAATACGTCACTTTTATTAATTTTTATTGAAAATTTCGAATTAAAGTCAGTGAATTGAACTGAAAATTAATTTAACATGAATTTATTTTTGAATTGGTGGAAATCGAACCCGCGACGCTATTTTCGCACTCAAGAGTCTATCCAACAATGCTAAGATGCCAGTATCACTCAGTGTCGTACATATTTAAATGTATTACCTACACTGACTTTAATATCATCAATTCGTGGGTTTGTTTGTTAATAATATTATGGTTATCTTTTATTCTTATTTCCATGAGGGTTAATTTTTGCATATTTACTTCTTCCATTAGAACACAAACCTTGTGCTGTTGGTATAACGATTACTACCCTCTCTCTCCGCGATACAAGGGTAGTTTAAAACCCCATTAAAAACTCTTATCAACTTGATCCATGCCTCCAAAATATGTAGTCGACATTCTCATAACGAATCTCCGACTCCCTCGCGGGCCATCCAATTTTCAGAAATTCCATTATAAACTGCGTTTCAACCCTCGACGAGTCTAATTTCTACACGCTTAATTTCTCCATTCCCGGTCTTATTAAGCCCATGTTATTTTTACACTCAATTGACAAGAACCAACTCTCCAGGGTTTACTTATTTGCGAATTTCATACGTTTAACGCTTATTCATTTCATAACCTTTTGATAGTGATTTTTTTGTTGAAAATTCATCGTCGAAGGGTTATGGATGTGTTATCTTCATAGATGTGTCGGTATGTCATTTTTTCTCTCTGCCTGGGGGGAGTTATTTAGTTTTTATTCCTTTTGTTATTATTATTTTTAAATATATATATATATATATATATATATATATATATATATATATATATATATATATATATAAATATATATATATATATATATATATATATATATATATATATATATATATATATATATATATATATATATATATATATATATATATATATATATATATATATATATATATATATATATATATATATATATATATATATATATATATATATATATATATATATATATATATAAATATACAGTATATAGAGCATTTTTATACCTTTTTTTAATGGATTTGGCTCTAATTTATGTATCAATTTTTAAATCAACCACAGTTTTTTTTGTATTTTATTAAAAACCACATGAAAATTTATAATGTGATAATTTTTTCGCCTTGTTATGGCATTTTTAAACGAATGTCATTCGTTTAAAAATGCTATAACTAGACGAAACATTTTCAATAAAGTACAACTTACTAGACTCATAAAATCTGTGTTTGAATTAAAAATTAATACGTACTTATACCTCTTTAGAAGTACATATAAGTATGTTCTCCACCAATGCCATGAAGGAAAAACTAAAATCTGCCAAACATATATTTTTTTTAAATGTTGATTTTGTACTTAATAAAAAGGACCGTTTGTATATAAAAAATAAGGAATTTTATGATACATAAGAAAAAATATCACTTGTAAAACATAGAATTTTAATAATTATGTAAGTTTAAGGATGATAGTTTATTTACGTATTCGGAACATCAAAAATGTAATTTTGTGTAAAAAGAAGCTCACAATAAACAATCAAAAATAATGTGACATACATATGTTTATATAAGAAAAAATCTACTTAAATTTTTAGTAAACATATTTTACAACTACAGCTATACTTATAGCTGTAAAGAATTTACAGCTATAAGTGTAGCTGTAGTTGAATCATGACGTACCTTTTCAAAATACCAAATATGTAATGTTGCGTTAAAGTAATTGGATTATTATTTATATTATTATGTGTTAACAGAAAAAAAATATTTCACGTTTTATTTTTAAATTGACCAGTTTGAGGGTCGGACATTTGAGGGTTGGGTCGTTGTTATGAGTGCAGTTTTTCAAACCGAAATAGCTCAGGCGTGCATCGCATGGAGTATAATTTAATTAATATAGTCAGGTGGAGTAGAGTGCTTTCCATACGGCACCTACTACAGTAGATGCCTCGCTATTAGTACACCTCTCTATTCGTGCGATTCTGCATTCGTGTATAAAATAAATTTGACAAATCATGAATTTTGAGTAAGAAATATTGTGAATAAAATAACTGGTCATATCATAAACTTTATAACAAAAAAAACTATGCTATATCCACTTTTTATTGGTATACTTTTTCCAACCTTTTACAAGTTGTCACATCTAGAGTGGACGTATTCGCTGCGCAATGCTTTATAAAAGCAAAATTTAAGATTTTTTCCCGTTTTTTAAATCACATTTTTGATTTTAATTTTTCATATGGTGTACGGAGTGCGTGGAAGTTTTTGGTTCGTAAGGGAAGGGTTATTACAATAGCCTTACAATGAGTATTTTTATATTTAATAATGAGGATGACAAGGTTCTAGTCGAAACCGGTTGGCAAAGTGTACCAATAAAAAGTGGTCAAAACAAAGTTGTTTTATTTTATAAAATTTATAAAATGTGCCACAAAATATCTGCGATAAACATTCAAGAAAAAGTCATATTATAAGCTGCCTGAAATTATTAAATGTCAGGAATTACTCAATATGTAAAATAATCCGGTTTAGATATTGCATACATCCAAATAAGTGAGTCTCTGCTAAATAAAAGCTTTTTTAATCAAATAATAGATGGCTCTTGTGTCAACTTAATCACGGAACGTCATGAGATTGATCGTATTACAATGACTTTCAAAATTTGAGCAGCGTGGTGGTCAAATACATCCAAATACAAGGGTATTTTCTAAATAAAAGCTTTACAGATATAACCATAAATGGGTTCAGCAAAACTAACATGTACAGTGTTATGAGATTAACGATTTATGTAGGAGTTCCAAAAATCATCATTAATAATAATACATTCTTTTATATAGTTACGAGATGGAATCCCCCAGAGGAACTTTTTAATTAATTACAACTTATGACAGTGAAACAACTATATGCTAAAACAATCTTTACATATGTATTTAAATATAACTCTCACATAACACAATAAAGCATCCCCTAGCAAAGCATATAAATAACAATAGACACACTTTATTTATCTATTATCATCATATACATAATTAATAATTACAGATTATGGTAATGTGCCCTTACTGAAGTTTTCCGTGCCTAGGGCACATGTACGTATTATGATAAAAAAATATACAGCTTCACATTTAAAAAAGTAAATAATAAACAAAAGTTACATTAACAATAATAAACATTACATTACATTTACAAAAGTAGTTACATTAATAAAAATAAAGCCAATTTAGCAATTCCACATGTATGTTATAATAACTATGAGAATATTAAGAGATAAAAAAGGGTATGGTATGAAAAAAATAGAATTCGCAGGAAGGAGAAGGAAAGGAAAGGAATTAATGAGGGTGGTTAAAGGATTTTTTTCTTGGTAATGATGAATATAGAACTACAAGATTCAAAACACAGAAAAAATCAAACAAAACCTTTCGCTTACCTTTTTTGGTCAAAAGAACTTTTATTATTATGCAATAAAGTTGTATGACCTGCTTCTATTCTCCATAAAGTCATTATAAGTAGAAATTTAATATAAAAGAGCTATTTTACAAGATGCTACACAAAGGTGATTCGAAGGCATGGTCCATGTGACGTTTTCCATGACAAAAGGACCTACAACGTGAGGGTAAAGAGAGCTGACCCCAACAGTCTACAAAGACGATGAGTTGCGATGTAGCAAGTAAGAAGAAAAAGACCTATATACTTTTGAGTGAGAAGACAAGTCGGAAGCAAAAACTTTTGAATGAGTTTTGTACGAATATGGAAGTTCTCTATTTTTACAGTACCTCCAAATTTGAATTCATAAAGCATTTTTAATTTCGAAAACGTAAACTGAAAACATTATGAAAAGGTGAAAATTACTTAAACAAAATTGTGGAGAAAATGCATAATTATCATGAAGTGGATTGCATTTTTTAAATTAACTGACTTAACGACTGTCGCGCGTTATTAGTAAAAAATAAGGTTCTAGAAACAGTTGATAGTACGTAGGTTGCTTCTTAAGTTTTGAGATATAGCAACACCACACTAAGGGGTATTTGTGCTAATTAGGTGGCTAAAATTATTTATCGATTTGGCGTTTTATTTGTAGAATTCCATTTTAATTAATGTATTAATTTTAAATCAAACACAGATTTTTTTTAGTCTACTCAGTTGTATTTTATTAACAAAAACACATAAAAAACTGATATTATTAGGATCTAGCTGTGATTGTTCACACAATTTTTAAAAAAATTATACGCTTTTTTATATGCCTGAGCTTTCAAAAATCAACCGCGGTGCTTTAAAAGACAAAGCTAAACAACAATCGACTGTATGTGTCTTTCAATCAAAACCTGTTTTTTTTATTGTTTGAAATAGTTTTCAAAATTTTAGGTAACTCATTACAGTTTTGAATTAATTTCCTTCTTTCCCACTTAGAAAATCTAAGTGAAAAATGAACTTTTAACTATGGTAATTTTCTGAATTTAACTTGGAGTACTTCTGGCAGTACTGGGTCGGATTTACATAGTTCGGAAACTAATTTATCGACTACTACTACTTCCTAGTTAGCGAGTTTATGGATTGAAGTTCAATTAACTCGCTCAAAGCGGCTGAAAATCACTGCAATGGGAGAGGAAGCACGGCTAATCTGCTGCGCTCCGGATAACGTCGACAATTAGAGGGTTTAATCCTGGTGATTTTGAAAACTTAAATTTTCAAAGATATTTCAGTGATATCAGTTTTTTTTTATTTATTGTAACTGCAGTCAGTTGGTAGAATTCCTTATTGAATTGTTGGGTAATATATCCAAAATTAAACAAGGTTATTGGATTGAATTCTACTTTTTTTTACATATATATGATAATATGTGACGCGTTTCGTCTTATTAAGACATTATCAAACACTCTTGAGTATTTGATAATGTCCTAATAAGACGAAATGCGTCACAAATTACTATATATCGTAGTCATACAGAAGAAAGTGACCAAGTGCATTTTTTACAAAAACGTGATTATTGACTGTTTGATATCTTACTAGCTTAATATTGCCCCATACAATCCCAAAGTGATTTTAAACATGGATGTATAATATATTGACTTGGTAAAAATGACTAACTGCATTGATGCATATTTTCTTTATATTTTTTTATATTTTCTCATTTGTTTTTTTTTTCTAATTTATTTCTTTTAAATATGCTTCATGTGCCTATTTATTATACCTGTTTATTGTTTTTATATTTTGCCATGTATTAGTATTAGTTTTGGTTATTTAAAAAAAAAAACTTTTTTTTCACTTTATTATTTGTGTTCCAGTCAACAAGAGTTAACCTTAATCCCATGTCCCAAAATGAGAAATATAAATTATTCATCGGGAATATTATATGTATACAGTGAAACCTCTATCTATCGTTCCTCGAATAATCATTTTTCCAGATGTTTCGTTTACTTCTTCTACCCCGGATTCATTTCATATAAAAATAGATCGCATTGATCGTTTCTCTATCATCATTTTATCGCATTCATCGTTTGAATTACGCTCCTAATTTGATATTTTTGGCTATAAAAATTTAAAATAGTAATCAATTGTCTTTATTTTTTAAATAAACCATTTTAAATACTTATCAGTTGGTTTTATTGTCATTTCGCATGATACCTATTTCCATTTTTTGTATTTTTTTCTAAAATCAACTATTTTTGTTCAAATTTGCAAAAAAGTCCTACACTCGAGTTACTGGTATGTCACACAAATTGTTTTCCCGCATTCATAGTTTATTTCGATTGGTCCCTTGAAAAACGATAGATAGAGGTTTCACTGTATATGATTTATGTATGTAATATGTTTTGAAATAAATAAATAAAAATAAATAAATATTATTTTAAGGAGCAAATTCATTAAATAATCAATTCCAGTTACTAGGAGAACAGCTTCGCTCCATACACACCGCACACCGCATCGAGCGCTAAATCTTCTAAGCGGTGCTTTGCTACATTGAATTAGTGCTTGGCGACAAAGAGAAAAGCTCGCTCAAGGAGCTTTCTATAATCTGGTAGTCTGGCATCCCTGAAATACACAAATCTTCCTACCCTCCAACTGCTGTACCTGTAAATTAAATTAAATCTTATTTCGATTTGCGACCGGACACTTGGCCGATTGCGAATGGACCGACGGACGTTTGACTTAACACTCATTGGGCTGAATAGGCATTTGGGCGATTGGACATTTGGTCGAACGGGCATTTGGCCGAATGGATATTTTGTTGAATGGACATTTGGCCGATGGCGTTCGACTGACTCAAATTTTAATCATTCGTTAACATATAATTTTATTTGATAACTTTGAAATTGAAGGATGAATTAAATTTTGTGTTTTTGTTTCTCAATTTACAATAAATCTAAATATGTGGTTACTTTTTGTATATTGTTACAAACGAGTGAATACATTTTTTTTTAAAAGAAAGGTTTTTTTGTATTTTTTTTTAAATCAAACACAGATTTTTTGAGTCTACTGAGTTGTAATGATTAAAGAAAACACTTGTTTTTTACCACTTGAGTTTTATTATAGACTACATGTTTCAGAAGTTAAACTTCCATCATTCAGGTCTGTATGATAACTAAAATATAAAATATAAAATTGTTCTATAAATAAGGAGAGGGGAAAGTAAAAGGAAAGGGTTAGTCAAGGGGCGGAGTTTGAAAACAAAGGTAAAATGGAAAGCAACGGTGAAGAATTTTGAAACAATATATTATTTAATAAATTATTATTAGAATTTAGGTTTTTTTGTATTTCTAAATTTTCAAGATAATTCATAATTTGGCCTTTATACGGAACTAGGTGTTTTAATTTTAATTAATTTTTCCTCCTTATTTATAGAACAATTTTAAATTTTATATTTTAGTTACTATACAGACCTGAATGATGGAAGTTTAACTTCTGAAACATGTAGTCTATAATAAAACTCAAGTGGTAAAAAACAAGGGTTTTCTTTAATCATTGTAACATGTCTTACCACAAAGTTAATGCCGAAACAATAAATAAAATACTACTGAGTTGTATTTTATTAACAAAACACATAAAAAATTAGTATTGTGACAATTGTTTTGCCTAGTTATGGCATTATAAAACGAATGTCATTTGTCCCTTATCGATCACGTTGCATAAGCCAGATTTTAATAACCATTCAACAAGCAATCAGTAAACAGAGTAACAGCACTAACTAGGTTAGGCCTACGCTACTGCAATTTCCTGGCCGTAGATGGCTGTATATCCACTCTACGTTCTACGTTCACGTATTTTATTTGATTTTTGAATACTTTCTAGCAAAACGAGATATCCATTTTTCTAAATGAACTTTCCCAACTTGTTAAAAGTGATTCAAAAAGTAAGAAAGGTATGTTGAGATGGTTTGGACATGTAGAACGAATGAGTGAGGAAAGAACGGTAAAACAAACTTATGAGGCGAATGTAATTGGAAAAAGGAGCAGAGGAAGACCGTGAAAAACATGGCACGATCAGGTATGCCAAATACTTGAAAGTGGTCAGGTTAGGAGTCGTAACAATCGGCGGGTATGTATGAGGAGAAGCATGAACGTGAAAGAGGCGAAGAATGTTTGCAAAGACAGAGTGGTGTGGTGTTCTATTCTCTCTGCCTACGAAGCGGCGTGATGGTTAGTTAGTTAGTTAGTTAGCTAGCTAGCAAAACGAGAAATCCATTTTTCTAAATAACTTTTCCAACTTTTTTAAAGTGATTCTTAGAATCCGATTAGAGTCGTTATGCGAGGCATATTTCTACTGTTAATTTTTGTCTATTATGGCAGAGGCAAGGAAACTAACCCAATTATAAGTCTAAATCATCTCCGAAATAAAATTGATATTAAGGAACCATTTAATCGTCGGAACGTTCTCAGAAATATATAAAAATGTCAACTCCAATGAATATTTAACGAAATAATTCCATTCTCCACATCTTTTGATCCTCGCAAATCTCATTCAGTTTATGTCGCTGCCTCAGTTCGAGTGGAACTCGAAAAATTACTGAAATTATTAATGGAACTAGACGCCGCTCCTACTGAAAAATTAATTACATCCCCTTCCCTGTTCTACTCACCCTGCCACCCCCTGTTGCCGTCTCTCAACAACCCTTATAAGGCTGACATCCGACCAAAACGAAAATAAATAAAAAATAAACACAAACTCTTCAACGAGAAAGTTATGATGAGCCGCAGAGGGGTTATTAGGCAAAGTCTTAAGGAAGCAAAGTGATTTTTTTTCTTTGCTTTTGAACAGACATATCACTGATTTAATAATAATTAGTTAAAAGCATTTAATATTTCAAATTGTTTAATTTTTGTCCGCCTCCGTGGTGTAATGGTCAGCGTGTTTAGCTACCGTGCTGGAGGTCCCGGGTTCGATTCCCAGGGGGGGTGAAAATAAATATTAGTGTTTTTACACTATAATATTTATTTAATATTACCCTAGACAGGTTCCTGAAGCGCAATAGTGATCACCTTGCCTTCATGTAAATAATGATCAAGAAAACACTGCGTCAATTTGATGCAGCGCCCTATGCACCATTGGGTGCGGATAAGGATTATAAGTAAGTAAGTTATTTTATCAGATAATTAGAAATATTAAACGCTTAGACAAATTATCTGTTCAAATTATAATCTAAAATAATAAAATGAAAATTATATTTTCTGGCGTTTCTCTTTCATATGAAATATGGAACAACTTATTTTGTTTAATATTTAGAAAACCTCGATAACTTCAATTTCAAGCAACAATTTTCCGATAAATTTCTGCGAAAATACTTTCCTGTAAAAGGAATTAAATGACAAAAATTGTATTTTTAATATTCTTTTGTATATAACAGATATTCAAATGCCCCGAGGGTATTTTTTCTTTTCATTTCAAGTTTTCAAAATCTGTTGTTGTGATTAAAATGCCGAGAAACTCTCATTACGAATATAATCTTAATGAGAGATTCTCGGGGACTTTAAAAAAAGATTGAGGTCCAGAACGTATTTTATTTATTTTTAAAAGGGTAATACATCAAAACTCTATACGCAACATAAATTTATGACAATGATTAAAGAAAACACCTGTTTTATACCACTTGAGTATTGTTTTATACTTGTTTTATACTCAAGTGGTATAAAACAAGAGTTTTCTTTAATCATTGTAACATGTCGTACCACAAAGTTAGTGCCGAAACAATAAATAATTATATGACCATTTTATTTAAAGTTCATAAAGTAAATAACATTTTGGCATATCAACATAGATAAAGAAGAGTAAGGAAGGCTTAAAACCCGTCACAAGCTGGTTTAAGTGATCACTAAATGTAAACATGAAAAAGTTTTTTAAACGCACTTAAAATTTACTTATCATTTTAATTTAAAATCTTTTCATGCAACTCCCAGTATATCATACAATTCGTGAAGGATTTTACATACAATTTAAAAAGAGTCTCTACTTAAAAAAAACCTATATATAATATAAATATATATATATATATATATATATATATATATATATATATATATATATATATATATATATATATATATATATACAATATATATATATATATATATATATATATATATATATATATATATATATATATATATATATATATATATATATATATATATATATATTTATATACATATATATATACATATATATATATATATATATATATATATATATATATATATATATATATATATATATATATATATATATACATATTCACAGTCTAATGCCCTAACAAGGCGAAACAATTGTCACAATATAATTTATATGTTTTTATTAATAAAATACAACTTAGTGGACTCAAAAAATCTGTGTTTGATTTTAAATTAATACAAAAATTAAAATGGAGTTCTACAAATTAAACGCCAAACCAATAAATAAAAAATTCATACCTTTATTTAATTTACATAGTTTTTTTTTTATCTCATGTTAAAGCTTAGGGAATAATCCTCCATATCACGACATGCAACGAAAGAACGCAAAAATAAAAACAAAAAAACTTTGCAATATCCGACGTCGATGCTCTATCGGAAAAATGCCAAACACAGATAAAAACAAATGTAGGGGTACATTCAGAGCACTATACTAGTCGTATAGGGGTAGGTACCAACATCTTCACAAAGGGTGGTTCGCAACTAAGGGATGAAAATGGCTATAAGTATTTTTAATTAATGTTTTACTTAGTAAATACCACTATTTCTTAAAATCTACTGTGACACGTGTTTCGATGCATTCCGCATCATTTTCAAACACCGTATGTAAACAGTAAAACATTAATTAAAAATGGATAGATTTTACCACAAAGTGACTGCCGAATAAATTAATGGCTACAAGTAATTAACAAATACAGTTCTTCATTCCAAATTAGTGTCTTAATTTGTTTTTAATTTAAGTTTTATTTGATAAATACCTTCTTTTTCTAACCTTAATATGCACCTCAATGGTGCAAAGAGCACTGCATTATATAAATTCAATGTTATCTTGATCGACACGTATAAGGGAAATGTGATGAGCCCTTTGCTTTGGGTACTAGTCCAGGGTAATTTAGAATAAATATTACAGTGTAAAAATTACTTTTTATTTGACCCCCCCCCCCTTGGGATTCGAATTCGGGACCTCCAGTACGGTAACCGAGAGTCCTGACCATTAAACTACGGAGGCGAACAAGTACAGAGGTGGTAAATACCACATCTCTTAAAATTTATAGCGACACGTGTTTCAATGCATTCCGTATCATTTTAAAAAATGTGGTCTTTATGTGTTTTGATCAATAAACTTTAGTTTTTTTTCTTATTCTTTTCAGGTTTGTATTTTTTTTTATTTCTGAAACCTGTATTCTTCTTAGAATTTTAGCCTACGAATGGTTACGCAGATTGGGAGGACGGTATCTTTACTCGGTATCTCACCAATAGATGTCTCTAGTGAAGTTCTAGTGATTCAAGAACAATATTTCAAAATCGATTCACATATATATATTTATATATATATATATATATATATATATATATATATATATATATATATATATATATATATATATATATATATATATATATATAAATATATATATATATATATATATATATATATATATATATATATATATATATATATATATATATATATATATATATATATATATATATTAATATACATATATATATATATATAATATATATATATATATATATATATATATATATATATATATATATATATATATATATATACATATATATATATATATATATATATATATATATATATATGTATATATATATATATATATATATATATATATATATATATATATATATATATATATATATATATATATATATATATTTATATATTTATATATATATATATATATATATATATATATATATATATATATATATATATATATATATATATATATATATATATATATATATATATATATATATATATATATATGTATATATTTATTTATATATAAGTATATAGAACTTCCAAGAATTTGAGTATTGTGGCTGTCAATAAAGGGTAGAATTGGTGAACGTTACACGTGTGCAAAGTGATCACTTAAACCAGCCTATGACAGTCGTCAGCCCCGTCAAAAACTTTTTTTTTAATTTTTAACGATTGCATGCAATAAGAGATTCTTTCTTTCTGTTCTTTCTTTCTACCCCTGCAGGAAAGCAGCATAACGATCAGTTAGTTACTTAGTAAAAAAAAAATTATTATAATTTATGTTTGAACACACTATACGAGTATATGCCAAAAAAAATGTTTATTGGAAAAGAAATTTTACTGATGTAACCCTTGCTTGATGGAAAAAAAGGAAATTTCCGAGATATAATATAAGAAAACTAATTACTCTTAATGGATAATGGAAATTTCTAAGGCTTTTAAACCCAACTCAGCAGTTAAACTGCTGGTTGATTTCAACCCTCCGTTTACATCCCCATGATCCATAACTACACCGTAAGGTTTATAGTCAAACTAGCTTTTCTTTTAACGTCTTAACAGCCAGACTTTAAACGACTTGTAACTGCTTAAAATTATTTATGATACAGCAATCCGTTTATTGTTAAACGAAAGTTTATAGTGAATAGTTGATTACTGAATAGAAAGGGGCTATGTATTGAATATCGTATTTAAAAGGACATTCTCGTCCAAGGATCCGTACGTTTTATTGATCAATCCTTATAAAAGATTAAGGATTCAAGGATAAAAAATTAGATATATCTAGATTTGGCTGGCTATTTAATGTCCGCCTCCGTAGTGTAATGGTCAGCATGCTCGCCTACCGTTCTGGAGGTCCCGGGTTCGATTCCCAGGGGGGTTTAATAAATATTAGTGTTTTTTCACTCTAATATTTATTTAATATTACACTGGACTGGTACCTGAAGTGGAGGGCTGATCACCTTTTCTTCATGTGTAATCGATAGAGATAACACTGCGTTTATATGAAGCAGTGCCCTATGCACCATTGAGGTGCGGTAAGGGATTTAATTTCAAGGATATTTTTCTACCATAATTTTTTACGATTAATTAAAGAATTTTTCCCACCATAATCCTTCAGAATAAATATCCTTAATTTAAAGGATTTTTTTTCTAGTATTTAGTGGAAAATATATCTCTCATAATAAAGGTGTCCGGTTGTGGTCCCGTGGTTAGTGTCGCGGGCCCTTGTGTCAGAGTTTCTCGGTTCGAACCCGCTCTACCACAATTTTATACCTATTTCTAATAATGAGCCGCTTAGGCTCATAGAAATAGTTTGAAATTAAAGTATTTTTGTAAATAATAAAATAAAAACACAAATATTTATCTTTTAAAAAACAATCATAAATTTCTTGAGAAAAAATATATTGCAGAAAAAAAATCCTTCAATATATCGAGGTATAACCCAATGGTTAGTGTCGTGGACTTTGATGCAGAGTTTCTGGGTTCGACCCTACTCTACCACAATTTGATTCCCATTTGAATAACTATATATTTGCGTAGATAATAGGAACATGGATATGTTTTAATTTATTTAACGTCTTGTTTTTATATATGTATATTAGCGGGCTTATTAGCATGATGCAATATCTTGCAACTAACTACAAACCTTATTTGAACCTTAAACGATATAAATAGTAATAAACGTCAATTATGAGGAGCTGAATAACGATCAGTTAAATATTTATGATACTTTGAATCTATACAATTTTAAGACGTAAGAAAAGGAATCAATAAAGGAGTTGACGGGGAATGAGATAGGATCTAAAGAAGGGATTATATGATGGACTGTTAGATTTCCAATAAAAGCGTATGAGTAATAATTTATCATACTTAACAACTGATGTGATTTTATTAAAATCATTTATAAATTTACACGCATATTATAATAAATAACAAAAATCAAATAAAAACAATGAGTTATGGTTTATTTTCAATAAATAAATATTTTTAATTTAATGTATCCAATTAATTCAGAAACCGAGCAAATTTAATTTAATTTACATATTTTCAAACATTCCAACTTATACATGATATTGGGTAAATCTAACAAGTCGACAACTTCTTATATTTTAAGATAAAATACGAAATTATTTATAATACAAATTAAGAACACAATTATTAACTTAACACATTTCTTTTAGTTATTTTCACTAGTTATTTTCACCGCCTCCGTAGTGTAATGGTCAGCGCGCTCGGCTACCATTCTGGAGGTCCCGGGTTCGATTCCCAAAGGGGGTAGAATAAATATAACTATTTTTTTTCACTGTAATATTTATTCAATATTACCCTGGACCGGTATTTGAAGCGGAGGGCTGATCACCTTTCCTTCATGTGTAAACGATCAAGATAACACTGCATTTATATGACGCAGTGCCCTATGCACCATTGGGGTGCGGATAAGGGTTTATTATTATTATTTTCACTAAATAAATTAAAATAATATGACAAAAGACATAAATTTACCAAAAAATAGTTAGTAAATAAATTAACATAATTAATAATATAATTAACCCTAAGATCCTTAGTCTAGGATCTAGCTCAGCCTTTAAATCTTAAATATATATTAAGTTATACTATCGAATGTACAACCAAATTATTTTTAATATTTTTTTTTTGTTGTTATCCCTTAAAAATATTTAATACATTAAAAAAACATGTACTTATTTTATTAATTAAAACAATGGACTGACGTGTAACACTTTATAGTTAAACACTCTCCTTATCATTCATCGTTCACTTTGTGTGTGTGTTTTAAGTGATATTACACAAAGTAAACGATGAATAAAAAAATATTTAAACGATAGGTAATAACATACTAACATATTGATAGTTAAAATACCTCAAAATATGAGAATAACTATTGACTATTCACAATTAAAACTGCTAAAATTCTACATATACCACCAAATTAAAATGATTCCCGATATAAAAGTGAATGCAATAAAAAGGACATCGCGTTCTAAGACTGTTTTCAAATGTAAAAACACCGTTGGGATAAGGGTGTACGTTGGAGAGGTGAATATTTTCAAGAGGACCCACACATTTAACTTCTAAATAAAGTACATTTTGCTTTATAACATCAGTCTACGTTTTAATTGAACAACCTATATATATTTATACTATAAATTATAATTAATTTGAGATATCTAGTTTTCCTTCCTAATAATTAATTGTTCATCAGTACAACGCCCTGATTTGTTATTTAAACTTAATATTGTCTCGTCGATAATAACCCTCATCTTACTGCTACTCCTTGAAAATTTCCTCAGTTTTGATACATCTTCTTCTTTAGAGTGACTTCTATCTAGACTTATTTTTCTTCCATCATTCACTATCACTCCTTCGTCGGACACGAATACAACATTATCTATACCCCGTTCAATTTCTTTCTCCAAATCACTTGGTCTTTTTTCTTCGTCTTTATCGTCTTTCTTAACCACTTTGGGTGGAAGATATCTTCGTGGTTTTCCTGGGAATTTTTTGCTGAGTTTTAATATGAGCGGATGCAGTAAGTTTTCTTCGTATATGTCGCTTTCTTGGGTAGGGAATATTAAACTAACCACTATTCCTATAGTTACTGTTATGACTGTTCCCATAAGAGCGTAGTACATGTAGGTCATTCTGTAGAATGGCATCAACGTTTCCCTGAAAAATAAAAGGAAAGGTTAGAGTAACACATTGAAATCCAAATGACGTGCTTCATATAAACATAATATTATTCTCAGAATATTTTTGGGTGTTTTAAAACTTTTGGTCACAAATTTTGACATCATAACATATGTAGATGAAGAAGAAAATAAAAGTATGGGGTCCCGGAAATATTTTAGGAGATTTAAGATGTTAAAAACAAAGATTTATGTACGTTCTAATTCATATAGACTAATAATAATAACAATACCCTTATCAACACACAATGGTGCATAGGGCACTGTTTCATATAAACGCAGTGTTATCTCGATCGTTTACACATGAAGGAAAGGTGATCAGCCCTCCGCTTCAGGTACCAGACCAGGGTAATATTGAATAAAAATTACAGTGAAAAAATCACTCATATTTATTTGACCCTCCTGGGAATTGAACCCGGGACCTACAGAACGGTAGCCGAGCGTGCTGACCATTACACTACGGAGGCGGACATATAGACTACGCAAAGTTTAAAAAAAAAACTTACTCTGTACTTGAATACGCCGACTCTATATTTTGAAACACAGACGATGTAAAATTGGAATCAAAATTGTTCCTCAATTCATCCCATTCTCTTTCAATACTAATTTGATGCATTGTCAAATTTTTATTTTCACATCCCTAAAACACACAGTCAAAATAATTTTTAAATAAATCGTTTCTAAAAATTCAGCAGATTACCTATGTTACATATCGCTCACTCCTTTCAACAATGTCAAATATCAAAAATCGTCAATTTTTAGTGCTGCATGTTTTTGGAATGCCCAGAAAATGTTCTATATCCAAGCAAAATGAGCATGTTTTTAACTTAATATTTACCCGCTACAGGGCAGAAAGTGTTAATTTTGCATTTTGAAGAAAAGGTGTTGTTTAATTATTTTTTAATATACTAAATATTTTTCAAATGGAGAAAAATCCTTCAGGTTTTACCTAAAAAGATCTGTCTGTTTCACAGTAAAAAGTTCAATAAGTGGCTTGATATTTATTTTGAATTCTTTTTATTTTATTCTTAAACTTTAAAAACGATCTCCTGAAAAATCAAGTTTTTATTTTATTTATGACGTTGTTGAAAGGTGAGAGCGATATATGGATGTCCTCACCAAAACGTTATAAATAAAAAATATATATTTCGAGCTATGGAAATCTTTATTTAGACTTTTGCATTTTTTTCTATGATATCCGTCAAGTGGCTGCCGCCAGTGTTGATACACATTTCGCTCACTCCTTTCAAGAACGTCATAAATAAAAAAACTTGATTTTTCAGGAGAACGTTTTTAAAGTTTAAAAATAAAATACAATGTATTAAAAATGAATATCAAGCCATTTATTGAACTTTTTACTGTGCAACAGATCTTTTAAGGTAAGACTTGAAGGTTTTTTCTCCATTTAAAAAATATCTAGTATGTTTAAAAAAATAATTAAACAACACCTTTTCTTCAAAATGCAAAAACAACACTTTCTGCCCTGTTGCGGATAAATATTGAGTTAAAAATATGCCGCTTTTCCTGGGATAAAGTACATTTTCTGGGCATTCCGAAAACATGAACAACTGAAAATTGATGATTTTTGACATATGACGTTGTTGAAAGGAGTAAGCGATTTATGCCCGTTTTATCAGTCTGTCTGTGTTGTTTGTACATGTATATATGAATCACCTTTTTCAAAATAGCTACTCAATCATAAATAGGTAATCTACGATAATATCGATATTATTTTCGTTTAATCAGTTTTCAGTCATTTCGCATATCAAAACCATTACTTAAAATATCGGTGTATTAGATTTAATCTAAATCATTTGTTTATCATTTAAAACCAGAAAATCGTTGTCTGATCATGATATTGATAGCCAAAGAGACGGTTACATTAATGATGAGGAGAATAAAAATTGAAATATCTATTATGATGAAGATAGAGATACATAATTAGATACTATCTTATGTAGTCTCGATGAAAAATCAAAGAAGGGACTAGAAGAATATATATTTGATAATAACATGATAATTTTTAAACCGAGTCACAAAATTGTTTAATGTAGAAGGGTTTGAAAATTTATGAAGAAATACCTAAATGTATGAAGAATGAAAAGAGCCTGAAAGAATTTAAAAATAAATGTTTTGTTTACATATATATATATATATATATATATATATATATATATATATATATATATATATATATATATATATATATATATATATATTTATATATATATACATATATATATATATATATATATATATATATATATATATATATATATATATATATATATACATATATATATATATATATATATATATATATATATATATATATATATATATATATATATATATGAAAAACTATGGCTCGTTTCTATTTCATGAAAAACCATTTTTTGCAATATACATGCACATATTATTAAGATTAATTTATTTTATTTATAAATACTTCTTCTCTTCTTCAAGCCCTTATCCGAACCCGATAGTGCATACGATCTCACATATATTTCTTTTAAAATAATTGTAAATTTAACGTATAAAACAATTTCTCATTGCGCCACTGAGAAATACATTGAAAATTCCTTCAATCGTCTTCAAAGTGTAAATTTATGACAATTATTATGATTACATTTAGGATGTTAATGGAATGTGTGGAAGTTTTTGATGAGAGTATTTTAATGTTTTTTATGTTTTTTATGTTTTTTATTTAAAATAAACCCTGATGATGACAAGGTATTGTCTAAACCGGTAGGTTAAATTGTATTAGTAAAAAAAGTTATTAAATTTATAAAGATATTATTTTTTGACATCTCATCAAAGATGAAGAAGAATATGGAAGTCTGGGCATTTACGGGGCTGACGACCGTCATAGGCTGGTTTAAGTGATCACTTTACACACGTGTAACATTCACCAATTCTACCCATTATTGTCAACCACACTACTCAAATTCTTGGAAGTTCTGTATACATGAACCAATTTAGAAACCTTGTTCATGATTCACTAGAGACATCTATTGGTGAGATGTAAAGAAGCTTTTTACCAAGCAGAAACTTTTATATTAGTATGTGAGGTCCGAATCCTGGATTATAATCACATACATGAAAAACGCCAGAAAATACAATTTTCATTTTTAGTATTTAAGCTTATAATTTGACCAGACAAATTATTTACAACATTTTGAGTGTGTCCAAATACTTGTTCACAAAATCTGGATTATAATCTCATCAAAGATAATCCAGATTTTGTGAACAAGTATTTGGACACACTCAAAATGTTGTTTATAAAGATACATAATTAAGATGTTGTTTACATTTATATCACCAGGCCTCGATTTACCACTATTAACACGAGTAGGGCTTTGGCATTTTTCCGAAAGGTAGTCCGATGTATGAATGAATCAAGATTACAGTAACTTAAGAATACTTACTTCTATGGACAGTGGAAGCATTGCAGTATCTTTTGGGTCATATATAATATGGCCAATTGTAACCCATGTCGTTATAACGTGCGAAACAACCATACCTGCAACTGCTCCCTAGAAGAAAGTCAGAAAAAACGTTTAAAAAAATTATTATATTTAAAGATTTTTTTATTTATTTATTTATTTAACATAGTTACATTTTTAAGTACAACATAATACAATTTCTAAACATTTATACATATGGCAAACTTATAGTTTTAGATTCGCTGTGCCTCTCCAAAAAAGAGACTGAACTCTTGTGCTTGGAGAGGGACTTACACTCAAGGTTTAATGTTTTATATAATCAATGGTATAATAGTCTTTTTTGTGTTTTTTTTTCAAGATTTATATGTGATTGACTTTAATTTTTTTCTTAAGAATTTTTAAATCTTCTATTTTTTTTATTCTTTAGGGTAATATTTAATTCCCAAATATTTGAAGTTTTGTTGAAATTGTTGACTTACTTTGTGTACAACATTTTGATTGCGTCCAAATACTTGTTCACAAAATCTGGGTTATCTCTAATTACAGGAGTTATTTTTTAGTATGTCATTTACAGAAACTCTTTTATTAGTATGTGTGGTACGAATCCTGGATTATAATCACACACATGAAAAACGCCAGAAAAAATCATTTGTATTTATGTTATTTATGCTTATAATTTCACCAGATAATTTATTTACAACATTTTGAGTGTGTTCAAATATTTGTTCATAAAATCTGGATTACCTCCAATAATATGAAAATAACTCCTGTAATTGGAGATAATCCATATTTTGTGAACAAATATTTGGAAATACTATAAATGTTATATCGAATATAAAAATGTTATAAAAATGTTATATCTATAAAATAAATAAATATAAATAAAATAAATGTTAAATAAATGTTATATAAATGTTATATGTTATAAAAATGTTATATCTCAGCCTTGGATTTCTTCCTTATGTCACCAATGGAACATCTATCATTCATGATTTTTGTCATTGAGAAATTGCTTTTCGACTGGATTCAGTCTAATTTCATTATACTTTTATCAACTTTGGTTCAAAATCTGCCATATTCCATAATCAAAAAAATTGTGCCCAGTCATATATATAATCAAAGGGACAATCCAATCTTGATACGTAAACATTTAAAATTACTGCCGGTACGTGGAATATTGTGGATGAGTATCATCGCTGAACAACAAACTAGACAAAAATATCGAAATCCTTTAGTACACAACCATGATACACGATTTACACACAACGAAGGTTTGATAGTCCCAAGAATCAACAATAAATATGGGAGTCGAACACTGCAATATATCGTTCCGAACATTTTTAATTTGTTGCCGACGGATGTTAGAGGTCAAAATAAAATATGGAACAAAGGCAAAATAAAGGAATGGGTAAATGATCAAGAGTTAATTTTATGAAAATTGTAAAATGTTAATATAAGTAATTTTTCTCTTTTTTGTGTGTATATTAGGTTAAAAACAATAAAAAATGTATTAAAAAAGAGCTCCATCGACAAGACACACAAGTTCTGGTTGTGGTTCTCAGCAAAAAAATCTAAATATGTATAAATTGTGATTTAAATAAATGTTCACAAATAAATATTAAATAAATAAATAAAAACTCCATGGTCTAAAAACTTCTTCATCTATCTTGAGATCTAAATCATTACCTTTTTGGTCGAACATGGCACCAGCATAGCCAGAACAAACACGCCAAGCAAGGGTCCAGATGTTGCTGACGTCAGCATTAGTCCGCTCTCGATGACTCCTGAGAGAAAGCTGATACCATAGCTGACCACCATGATAATCAGACCATACACAGCTCCAACTGCCTTGATGGTCACCAACTGTTCCCTGTCATTGAATCTTCTGAACATGGGAATCAATGAGAGGAAATCTTCGTATGTGACAGTCGCCAGAGAATTGAGATTCGACACTTGTAAGCTGTAAAAAAATATCGTTTGTTTATTAAAATCAATGTTTTTTTATATTATTTTTTACATCTCATCAAAAATGAGGAAGAATATGGAAGTCTGGGCATTTACGGGACTAACGACCGTCATAGGCTGGTTTAAGTGATCACTTTACACACGTGTAACATTCACCAATTCCCCATTCATTTTTTGGATTTTTTTTACAGTATTAAAAAAAAAACACGAGACACAAACCGATAATGACGTCATATTAATTTTTTACCTATCCCCGCTCTCTGATTGGCCGATATGGGTCAGAACGCAAGCTTCATGAATATATCGGAATTTGAAATACAACGCTGTTTTTAAGTAATTTTTAGCAAGGTTTTAAAGTATAAAAATATTTTTAACAATAAAATCCAATATTGGCATTCCGGTAGAATATTTATTTTAAAATCTTATAAAATTGGGGGTGGCGAATTTTGAAAGTAGACGACCCAAATATAAACCAAGAAAAGGTAAAAAATATCATTTCAGTTGGATAGCCGAAAAGTAACAAATACCATTTTCATTGGATAACTGACAACACAATAGTTACTCAGTAGTCAGATATCTACTTTTTGATGTTTTATTTTTTAGCTACGATATCCATCTTTTGACTTCCATACTCTTTTTAATCTACCTGTATGTAAGGATATTAAGTTAAATCAGTTATTCTTACCCTAAAGCTCCGTTGAAAAGACTCCCTAAAAACAGTCCGAGAATTCCAGGAAAGTAGGAGAATTCGTTGACCATGAAATAGGGAAGGATTTCATCCATCTTGTTGATGTATCCAGCCTCCAAGGGATCACAGTCGGCATACACAGCGAAGATGCCCATACCGCAGATCCAGCATAAACTGAAGAGAACTATGATCACTGGTATGATGGCAAAGAGAGTCCTGTGAAAAAAACATGTATTTGACATATATGGTAGTCTACAAATCTCTCCCTTCTTTCAAGAACGTCATACAGCAGAAGAAGTCTATATTGTCACTGCAGCATCTTCGCTGATAGAACTTATAGTTCGCATGAGATTTGTAACTTGCTACAAATGTAAATATATTTCAACAACGTCATACATCAAAAAACTTTTTCAGGAGTACGTTTTTAAAGTTTAAAAATTTAATAGAATGTATTAAAAATAAATATCAAGCCAGTTATTGAACTTTTTACTGTGCAATTGATCTTTTTAGGTAAAACTTGAAGGATTTTTCTCCATTTGAAAAATATAAAGTATATTTAAAAAAATAATTGAACAACACCTTTTCGTCAAAATGCAAAAACATCACTTTCTGCCCTGTAACACTAATTTACAGTATGAATTTATTTGGAACTTAAAATTTCAACAAAGATGAAGAAGGATAGAGAAATTTGATAACATAGATGTGGATAGATATCATAGTTGAGCAATGAACTAGTAAAAAGTATAAAAGTCCTCTAGAGCACGACTATGATACCTGCGAACATTCACCAATTCTACCCATTATTGACAACCACACTCCTCAAATTCTTGGAAGTTCTATGTATATGTACCAATTTTGAAACATTGTTCTTGAATCACTAGAACTTAACTAGAGACATCTATTGGTGAGATAGAATGGGTAGAATTGGTGAATGTTACACGTGTGTTAAGTGATCACTTAAACCAGCTTATGACGGTCGTCAGCCTATGAGATATCAAAAAATAACCTAGACTTTTATATTCTCCTTCATCTATGTTGAGATGTCAAAAAGTATAATAAGATCACTTACTTGCGAACCTTTTTCTCGGAGTCCATACTGCAATACCTCTGCACGAAGTTCTGTTGGCACCCATATAGAGACAGCGACATGAACAGTTGACCAATCCAAGCGGACATTGTATCAACTCTTACGTTGAGATCCCAAGTGAAGCTGAAACGTAAAAAAGTCTAATTAACCTTTCTCGAACCGATCATACAAAAACTACACGCAATCCAAAGCGGGGTACTAATAGACCCCAGCTCATATTTGTGTGGAAATCGTAGTACGCAGATTCAGGAAGTACCAACTCGCCGCTAACTGAGTCATGGGCAGCACGTCTGTTCCAACGAGCCGTCAGGCAGTAATGTGTAGAATAAGCGTCTCTGTTTAATAAAAAGTTTACTCAAATCAACCATAGATGCTGCCAAGAACTCTCACATGAAAGGACATGTGAATTTTATGATATATATTTTGTATAATTGATCGTATCATTCAAATATTTATCAAAATGTATCATTCAAATATACTCGTATATCATGGGTGTATAGGCAAAAAAGCCAACTCGAAAATATTCAATTTTGACTTAATGATGTAGTATTATAAAGTTTTCAACATTCTTCAAACTACCAAAATACACTTAGCAGTTTGAAATGTCATATTTATGTTGTTTTTAAAGTAAATTCAACTCAAAGTTTAATTGCGGGTATTTTATTCAGGCTAAAAGCTTTAAATAACAGGGATTATTCAAACAAGGATTTTATAGTTAACGTTTTTTGCCAGTATACCCACGATATCATTTTATTCTAATTAAAACTAAAAACTAACTAACCATCACGCCGCTTCCCCGCAGGGGTAGGCAGAGAGAATAGAGCGCCACACCACTCTGTCCTTGCAAACATTCTTCGCCTCTTCCACGTTCATGCATCTCCTCATACATACCCGCCGATTGTTATGACTCCTAACCTGACCACTTTCAAGTATTTGGCATACCTGATCGTGCCATGTTTTTCTCGGTCTTCCTCTGCTTCTTTTCCCACTAACATTCGCCCCATAAATCTGTTTTACCGTTCTTTCCTCACTCATTCGTTCCACATGTCCAAACCATCTCAACACACCTTTCTTAATTTTATCGATAATGCTTATCTCAGCTTTGCATTCCTTCTTTATTTCACTATTCGCACATCTATCATACATCGTTTTGTCGCACATTCTTCTGAGAAATCGCATTTTGACTGCATTCAGTATTCAAATTATACCCAATAAAAAATGTAATTTGGTTATCATTCATGGTTAGAATGTCAATGTTACACGTGTGTAAAGTGATCATTTAAACCAGCCTATGAAAGGTTTTCGACCCTGTATAAATAAACAGACTACCATATTCTTCTTTGTTGTAATAATTAAAATAAATTTAGTATGTTTTTTTTACTTACTTGAAAAAATTAAATCTACCCCTCTCGGCTGGTATGGTGACAATTGGTGATACACCCTTCACTTGATAGCAGCACTGAACGATTATGGCAAAACAGAGTATTATGGTTGTAACACTCTGTATAACGTCCGCTTTAATGACAGCCTTTAAACCACCCTGTATGTAAAGAAAAACGCAATAAATTAACAATTATAATAGAGGGATTAGTTTGTTTATTATAGATAAAAATAAAACCCTTATCCGCACCCCAATAATACTGCGTCATATAAACGCAGTGTTTATAACCCATTTTTTGGATTAGTCTTTAAAACGGTAATACTGAGAATATATAGAGCGTGATTGAATTTTTTCACACAAAAACATTAAAAAAAGCCCTCAAATAATTTTATTTTCTTTATATTTTTGTATTTATATTAACATAGACAAGATGATTTTCATTCAAACCCTTATCCGCACCCAATGGTGCATAGGGCACTACATCATATTGACGCAGCGTTATCTTGATCGTTACTCACATGAAGGCAAGGTGATCACTCATCCGCTTCAGGTACCAGCCCAGGGTAATATTGAATAAATATGACAGTGAAAAAAATCACCAGTATTTATTTTACCCCCCTTGGGAATCGAACCCGGGACCTCCAGAACGGTAGCGAGCAGAAATAAAACAAGCATATTGATCTTTATCAAATTTCCAGTCTGAAGCATACAGTTATATGGAGGCGAAACGCTTGCAAATTCACACTTTTTATAAAATACAATATAACTTATTATTTTTTGACATCTCATCAAAGATGAAGAAGAATATGGAAGTCTGGGCATTTACGGGGCTGACGACCGTCATAGACTGGTTTGAGTGATCACTTTACACACGTGTAACATTCACCAATTCTACCCATTATTGACAACCACACTACTCAAATTCTTGGAAGTTCTATATATATGAACCAATTTAGAAACCTTGTTCATGAATCACTAAAACTTCACTAGAGACATCTATTGGTGAAATGTAAAGAAGCTTTTTATTAAGCAGAAAATCTTATATTAGTATGTGAGATCCGGTCGTAAGCCCCGTAAATGCCCAGACTTCCATATTCTTCTTCATCTTTGATGAGATGTCAAAAAATAATATGAAAATAACTCCTGTAATTGGAGATAATCCAGATTTTGTGAACAAGTATTTGGACACACTCAAAATGTTGTAAACAATATAACTTCTAGTGAGTTTTGTTAAACGTCCAATTTGATTTGTTCAACGTCTACTTTGATTTGTAAGACGTCCAATTTGGTTTGCATAACCTTCAATTAGAAGTGAAAAACCTGTATTCATAATATTGTCTCATCGTTACTCCAATGCATAGTGATTAACCTCTTGAAGTTATTAATATTTCCTTGGACTGAATTAATATTCCTTTAATTTATTTTTCCAGGATAATTTTAGTATTTATTTCGTATTACCCTCGACTCTGGCCAATATCTGTACCCGACGGATTCTCCAGTTCTTTGGACACGTTGCGCGTGGCAACGAGGATAGCCTGGAACGACTAGTTGTGATCGGTAGCCTGGAGGGAAAGAGAGGGAGAGGAAGATCCCCACACGATGGACCGATCAAATTAAGGCAGCAGCAGGCACCTCAGTGGTTGGAGCGCTACGTGCAGCGCAGTCAAGGGATAACTGGAGAAGAGTCATTGCTTCTGCAAGGGTCACAGCCCTCAGCAATGAGGATTAAGACGGAGAAGAAGACCCTCGACTGGTCCCTGAAGTGGATGAGTGAACACCTTGCCTTCATATGAGTAACGATCAAGATAACGCTGCGTCAATATGATGCAGTGCCCTATGCACCATTGGGTGCGGATAAAGTTTAGAAGAAGAAGAACAATGATTTAAGAAATCTTTATCTCGCAACAATTTAGTGATGAGAATTATACAAGAACTACATGTGCATTTGTAGTACACAAAAAACATCAATAAGTATGTTACCCTGGACTGGAAGAGTGATCACCTTGCCTTCATGTAAGTTATGATCAATACAACGCTGTATTATTGATTAATTCGGCATTAACTTTGTGGAATGACATGATTATTTTAATTAAATTAAACATTTTAATAATCCACTGAATTGAGTTTTATTTTTATTTACGATTAGTTTCGAAAACGACAATTGTTTTCATCTTCTGGTACAAATTAAAACTAAAACAATTAAAACAATTTTAAAATTAAAACAATTGTCATTTTCGAAACTAGTCGTAAATAAAAATAAAACTCAATTCAGTGGATTATTCAAGTGTTTAATTTAATTAAAATAATATAACGCTGCATCAAAACGATGCAGGGCACCAAGTGATAAGGGTTAGAAGAACAAAAGAAAAATGTGTTATCATACTTACAAACAATGTGAACAAAATGCTAATCATGGTGATCGCCAATATAGACCCCCAGTACGGTATTCCGATGACCGTCTTCAGCGCCACGCAAGGGGTGAATATGGTCACGCCGAGGATGAGGATCTGCCTCCAGATGTAGGTGGCTGAGGCGAGACACCGGACGGACCGGGATTTGAACCGGAGATCTAGGTACTGGTACACGGACGTGATGCCCAGCGAGAAGTATACGGGGATGAAGATCACGGAGACCAGCGGATAGGCGAATACCATGCCGTACACCGTCTCCCACATGGCGCTGCCATGATACACGAGCTCCGAGGGAAAGCCTGAAAAGAAAGTAATATATATATATATATATATATATTTATATATATATATATATATATATATATATATATATATATATATATATATATATATATATATATATATATATATATATATATATATATATATATATATATATATATATATATATATATATATATATATATATATATATATATATATATATATATATATATATATATATATATATATATATATATATGTATACAGCCCTCCGCTTCAGGTACCAGTCCAGGGTAATATTGAATAAATTTGATAGTGAAAAAATCACTTATATTTATTTTACCCCCCTTGGGAATCGAACCCGGGACCTCCAGAACGGTAGCCGATCGTGCTGACCATTACACTACGGAGGCGGACAAAATATATATATATATATATGTAAAGTATAATATACATATGTTTTATAATATATTTATTTGTATAATTATTTTTACAAATTGAAGACAAAATATGGCTATTTTAGTATTGAACCTACCGCATACACTAGCCAGAATAAAAAAGTTATTATTTTAATTTTTTAAATTTGAGTTTCACCTGATTAATGCCAATATTTCTTAAAATCCATTGTGATATTCGTGTTTCAATGCATTGCATTTCATTTTCACACACCGTATTAACAGATATTCAGAAATAGTGGCATAAATGCCAAGTAAAACATAGATTGATAATGGAGATAGATAAAACCACAATGTGACTGCTGTGCCAATTAATAAAATGATAATTTTTGTTATTATTGATTCGGTGATTACCTTTGTTTTAATATCTAAACATATTTAATTTTATCTAAATTTATTATCAAACGCAGCATCTCTAACTTGTCTAGGAGTAGGGGTATCCTTGAGAGTCTCAAGGTTACACCTCACAAATTTAGGCTTATCTTCACACAGGTGTTTGATAAGCATGTTGAATGCATCGAAACACGTGTGACAACATGTCATCATACGGCGTGGTATTTATCAGACAAAATAATTACATTAATATGACCGTATCAAGTCACTGTACGTGGAGTCATACAATGACTGTGATGCATATCATAGTTAGGCAACAAACTAGTAAAAAGTGTAAAAATCTTCTAGTACACGATTATGATAACCGCTTTACACACAACAAAAGGTTGATGGTCCCAAGACTGAACAACAAATATGGATGTAGAACACTTCAAAAACAGAGTTTCAATCGTTTTTTTTATTTATTGCTGTTGTAGGTAAGAGAGCAAACAAAAATATCGACCAAAGCAAAATAAAAAATTGATTAATGCTGTCAAAGTTACAATTTTTTAAAATAATGTATATATATATATATATATATATATATATATATATATATATATATATATACATATATATATATATATATATATATATATATATATATATATATATATATATATATATATATATATATATATATATATATATATATATATATATATATATATATATATATATATATATATATATATATATATATATGTATAAAAACCCGGGACCTCCAGAACGGTAGCCGAGCGTGCTGACCATTACACTACGGAGGCGGACATATTATATATAAATATAAATGTTTTTGTATGTGTACTTTTTTTAATACTTATTAGTTGCTTTAGAAAATTCTCTTGACTTATTATGTACACAGATTTATAGAATATTTAGTTTATATGTCTTAAAAATGATGAATATGGTTCATAATGAATGAATAAGGTTGATCCCTAAAAACAATATAATTGACACAGTGGATTCAATATCTTATATCAATCAATATTTGTCACATAGCTCATTTATTAGTCTTATTCGTCTTGTCATGTTTTCTAAATAAGACCCCACTAAATCTGATAGATAGCTATCTGCCTCCGTAGTGTAATGGTCAGCACACTCGGCTACCGTTCTGGAGGTCCCGGGTTCGATTCCCAGGGGGGTCAAATAATTATAAGTGATTTTTTCACTTTAATATTTATTCTATATTACCCTGGACTGGTACCTGAAGCGGAGGGCTGATCACCTTTCCTCCATGTGTTAACGATCAAGATAACACTGCGTTTATATGATGCAGTGCCCTATGCATCATTCGAGTGCGGATAAGGGTTTGAAAAAAATCTGATAGATCTTTTTGTTCTATTGCTTCATTAATATTAATATTATCATAATAATAAACTATTTAAAACGAACTCCACCGATAAGAGAAATAAGGTGGGTCTTTGCAAAAAAATGACATGTTAATTGTGTCCATGAATTTATAAGTTATTGAGTTAATTCAATGGATAAATCGTAGTTGTACAGGAGAAAGTGACCAACTAATAAAACGTAAAATGTTCAGGAGGGCCATTTAAGTCAGTTTTGCTTGGCAAGAAAATAAACATCAATGCAGTTAGTCATTTTTACCAAGTCAATATATTATACTTCCAAGTTTCAAATCCTTCGGGATTTTTTTTAAGGTCAATATTAAGCTAGCAAGATATCAAATAGTCAACGATCACGTTTTTGTAAAAAATGCACTTGGTCACTTTCTCCTGTATGACTACGATATATTTAACAAATCAATGAAATTCAAAAATGATATTATTCATATGGAACTCTCTTTGTTTTGCAATGTATAATTTTATTAAAATTTATATCTTCTTTCTTCTTCATCTTCTTGCTCAATGCTGAGCGTCGTGGTCTTCTGGAATGTCAGGCACTTGGTGCACAAGTCCTCTCCATTCTTCCCGGTCCTGGGCCAACTTGATGGCAGCGTTTAGCGAGGATCCGGTTAATTCCTTTATTTGGTCTGTCCATCTTGTTGGAGACCGTCCTCTTACCCGCTTGCCTTCAACTGTACCTGTTACTACCAGTTTTTCAAGACTCTTCTCGTTCTTTCTGGCGATATGCCCAAAGTAGGACAGAATCCTTTTCCTGCAAGTCGTGGAGAGTCTTTCTGTCACTGACAGTTCGCGGAGAATGGAGACGTTTGTGCGTCTTGCAGTCCAAGGAATGCGCAGCATCCTCCTCCAGCACCACATTTCAAACACATCCAGCATATGTCTTTCCTTTTTCCTCAGTGTCCATGTTTCCACTCCATACAGCGCAATGGAGAATACAAGAGATTTCACTAGACGGGTTTTCGTTCTCCTCAGTATGGACCGATTTTTCCATATCTTCGCCAGACTAGACATTGCTGATTTTGCCATTCCAATTCTTCTCCGGATTTCTGCTTCACAGCCTCCGTCTTTAGAAATGAGTGCACCTAAATAGATAAAGTCGTCGACTTCTTCATAATCCCTTAAAGAATTGTTCCTTATCAGGGTGCCGAATCGGTCGATGACAAGAACCTTTGTTTTACTTTTGTTTATTTGAAGTCCTAAATGCTGGCTTTCTATTTCGACTCTATGGAGGAGTTCAGCCATTTCGTCCTCATTGTTGGCTATTAGCGTTGTGTCGTCTGCAAACCTTATATTGGAGATCTTTTTGCCCCCTACTGATACGCCACCTTCCCACCCGTCTAGTACTTTCCTCATTATATATTCTCCATATATATTGAAGAGATCAGGAGACAGTATACACCCTTGTCTCACGCCTTTTTGTACTTGAAATGACTCTGAGAGGAAATTATCAACTCTTACCGATGCCAAATTTTGTACGTATAAGTTTTATATAAGTTCACTTTAAAACACCGTGTGTGAAACTTGAGTGTTATCCTTGAACGTCCCAAGGGTACAACTCTCAAATTAGGGCTAAGTTTCACATACGGCGTTTGATAATAATAGTAATTTTGAATAATTTATAAAGCGCCATTTTCTTGAAATACTACCTCAAGGGCGCTCTGTTCACATAAAACATATATTCATTAGTTTACGACCAAAGTTAATTTTATGTAAAAAAAAAACAAGAGGCCATCTTGCATATGGAGGAAGGAAAGTAAGAAAATTAGTATATAAAATGGGAAATAGGAAAAGAAGTAGACCGAAAAAAACATGATCAAGTATTTCAAATACGTAAAAGTGGTCAAGCTTGGAGACAGAATAATCGGCGGGTATGTATGAGGAGATACATGAGTGTGAAAGGAGCAAATATTTGTTTGCAATTTGAGTCTTGTGGCGTTCTATTCTATATGCCTATTCAAAATGGGTTCATATATATAAAACTTACAAGATTTTGAGTAGTGTGGTTGTCAATAATGGGTAAAATTGGTGAATGTTACACTTGTGTAAAGTAATCACTTAAACCAGCCTATGACGGTCGTCAGCTCCGTAAATGCCCAGACTACCTTATTCTTCTTCATTTTTGATAAGATTTCAAAAAATAATATGAAAAATACTCCTATAATTGAAGATAATCCAGATTTGTGAACAAGTATTTGGACACACTCATAATGTTGTAAAATAAATATATGTATGTGTTTATTTATATACATATATATATATATATATATATATATATATATATATATATATATATATATATATATATATATATATATATATATATATATATGTATATACATATATATATATATATATATATATATATATATATATATATATATATATATATATATATATATATATATATATATATGTGTATATATATATATATATATATATATATATATATATATATATATATATATATATATATATATATATATATATATGTATATATATATGTATATATATATGTATATATATATATATATATATATATAAATATATATATATATATATATATATATATATATATATATATATATATATATATATATATATGAAAAATATATATATATACAAACAATATACGATATACGATATACATGTATATACTCGTGTACGATTTTTAACAAGTAAATTCCTATTAAGTGAAACAAACAAAACAGATGTAACCATAAATTTCGGACAAGAAAAATAAAAATAAAATGCATAAAAACATGTTGTGTACTAATAAATATGTTATCCTAAAGATTTAAAAACAGATGATTAATTTTTTAAAGAACACAGTAAATTATGTATTCTGGTGTACCACAGTCATCGAGACAATAAGATTTCAATAATTTCAATCAGTTTAAATCGTTTTTCTCGAAAGAGGAAATACTCAAAACACAGGCTTCATTCTCGCTAATCCATAACAGAGTCATTATTATTCACTATTTTCGTTGAATCGCTCGCTTTGCATACAGACACAAGAGGCAGTTGAAATATAATTTGCATGTGCTTTGTCGCGGGTTTCTTAGCCGGGAACAACTAATTCGAATTAGCCGGGTTTTGCCCTAGGCAAAGTTTTTCTAGAAACCGGCTGCAAATGCCACACTTTTTAGATTTTCTTTATGAAGAATAATTGCTGTAATTTATCAAGTTGACTCGGCGAATTTGGTTACTTTATTTTTTTTGCGATATAGAGAAGGCGAGTTAAACGTAACAGTATGTCAATGTTTTGATGTGAGCAAATTTTATTATTAATATTTTTTTCATTTCAAACTCTTATCCGCGCCCCAATGGTGCATAAGGCACTGCATTATATATACTGCATTAATAAACACCGTGTTATCTTGATCGTTATCACACGGAGGAAAGGTGATCAGCCCTCCGTTTCAGGCACCAGTCCAGGATAATATTAAATAAATATTAGAGTGAAAAAATCGCATATATTATTTTGACCCCCCCCCCTGACCTCCAGAATGGTAGCCGAGCGTGCTGACCATTACACTACGAAGGCGGACAAAATCTATATATATATATATATATATATATATATATATATATATATATATATATATATATATATATATATATATATATTATATATATATATATTATATATATATATATATATATATATATATATATATATATATATATATATATATATATATATATATATATATATATATATATATATATATATATATATATATATATATATATATATATATATATATATATATATATATGCGTATATATATATATATATATATACGCATATTACTAAAATTTTGAAGAAAAATGGCTATATTTGCACCATTTTCTTATAGCGCTCTGCCTCATGAACGCATTGTAAAACATATTTTTTTACTTACCAAGGAAGGATCGAACGCCAAGCGTCCCTCTGGCGATGGACAGCATCATCGCAAACATGGATATACCGCCCCCCGTGGCGAACACATAGTTAGCCTTCGTCTGTGGTCCTCTAACCCGACTCCACAAAGGCCATAGGGCACTTGCGATTATGAATACGAAAAACACGACGTATTCAGCAATCATAGATCTGTCTTCCGTCGACATCGTAAGATTTTAAAAAATGCTATATATGTAATATAACACGAAATGTATCTGAAAAGAAGAAAAAAAATCATCAATGATATGTTATAGCTAGAGAATGTTGGTAAAGAATTTAAGTCTGCCTGCTTAGAGTCGTACCCGTCTCTTCGTCAGGACAATTACTACACTAGCATACAAATATTATTATTCACAACCAAAGCCTAATTCACACACTTCTTACCCTTAGCCGTACCCAATGATGCATAGGGCACTACATCAAATAAAAACAGTGTTTTCTTGATCGTTACTTGCATCAAAGCAAGGTGATCACTCCTCCGCTTCAGGGACTAGCCCAGGGTAATATGAAATAAATATTTTAATGTAAAATCACTAATATTTATTTTCACCCCTTCCCCCTGGGAATCGAACCCAGGACCTCCAGGGCGGTAGCTAAACACGCTTACGTTAACACCACGAAGGCGGACAAAATTTATATTATAGTGTATTTTATATTATAATGTAAAATCGATCCTCTTATAACGAGCACCTCTCATAACGAGTAATTCGCGAGATTTCACATCCCCTTTTCGCGACATTAACTTGTGAGCCGGGACATCCAAGCCAGTCAGAACAAAAACTGTTTCGTTTAACGAGTGTTTCGATTACTTATATTTTATGTATATTATATATTTATAAATTTCTGCCTCCGTAGTGTAATGGTCAGCACGCTCGGCTACCGTTCTATGGGTCCCGGGTTCGATTCCCAGGGGGGGTAAGAATAAATATGAGTGATTTTTTCACTGTAATATTTATTCAATATTACCCTGGACTGGTACTTGAAGCGGAGGGCTGATCACCTTTCCTTCATGTGTAAAAACGATCAAGATAACACTGCGTTTATATGACGCAGTGCCTTATGCACCAATGAGGTGCGGATAAGAGTTTTATTATATATTTATAAATACATCTCTGATGATGTCGGTTACGACGAAACCCGGTTGCTAGTCAATTAAAATTCACGTGGAAAAAATTACATGGTTGTTATTTTATTTTATACATATGTATATTTATATATATGCACCACATTCAGTGTTTTTTTATACGTTCTTGTGTTAAACAATCCAGTGTATACCAGAATTTTCCAGGTCCATGTGACGACACCATTGTCAAACCTTCAATTTCGAAGTAGGCCAATTTTATTTACTTAAAATTCGTACTTGGGTATTTATATATATTTGAATAAACAGGAAGCTTACGTGCCTATCAGAACGATATTGAAAAATGTCGGTAGAACGTCAATACTTAATATTTATGAATTTTAATTTCTAAAATGTGTAGTTGATATATCAAGTGTGTCTTTTGTTCACTCGCCTGTTGCTATGCACCTTCAGAGACTAATATCGCTCACTCCTTTCAAGAACGTCATAAATCAAAAAACTTATTTTTCAGGAGAGCGTTTTTAATGTTTAAAAATAGAATACAATTTATTAAAAATAAATATCAAGCAACTTATTGATTTTTTTACTGTGCAACAGATCTTTTAAGGTAAAACCTGAAGGTTTTTTCTTCATTTAAAAAATATTTAGTATATTCTAAAAAATTAATTAAAAAATACCCTTTCTTCAAAATGCAAAAACAACACTTTCTTCCCTGTAGCAGGTAAATATTAAGTTAAAAATATGCCTCTTTTGCTGGGATATAGTACATTTTCTGGGCATTTGGAAAACACGCACAATTGAAAATTGACGATTTTTGATTTATGACGTTCTTGAAAGGAGTAGGCGATATGACAATAAGTTGATTCTTAAAAACTTTATATTTACCAATATGCTGTTTCCGCTTTTTACTCCTTAAATCATCACTCAAAAGTATAAAAGAAAAACGCTTTTTTTACCATTTGAGTTAAATTTTTATTAAAACGACTAGTTTCGGCTATGCTTTCATCTTCAGGTCAAAATATAAACTGAAACAATGATTCTGATACTAGACGTTATAATAAAAATA
>NW_028281123.1:1397500-1465000 GCF_059751285.1 Brachycentrus maculatus | reverse complement strand
ACCATGGAATATTACCTGAAGGGTGAAACTGATGACTTTTTCATGTTATAAACTATTAATATATATTTTTTTAAATTAAATCATTATTATCATTTAATTGTAAAAACCTTGACCATTCTTGTTATCTACTAAAAAAAAGTCATATTAAAATACGGGCTTGTTATATTATTTATGTATATATATATATATATATATATAAATATATTTATATATATATATATATATATATATATATATATATATATATATATATATATATATATATATATATATATATATATATATATATTTATATATATTTATGTATTTATATATTTTTATATAAATATATATATATGCATACATATAAATATATATTTATATATTTATCTATATATATATATATATATACATATATATATATATATTTATATATATATATATATTTAAATGATATATTAAATTATAAGTTATAAGAAAAATTCCTAAAATATTACAAATATAATTTGAAAATAATACTTACAATTTTGTACTTCAAAACTATTATTAGAAATTGTAAGAATATTATTCAGTTCACTTATAAAACAACTTCTCTAAGCTCGCGTGGGTAATACATCGATTTTCCACTATAACTGATTTATATACTATAGAACCATACAGCCGAATTGTCACGGGAAAAACTGAGCCATTTTCCTTCGTTTTTCCCAATACAAATATTTTCTTAAAAGATGTTCGCTTCTTTTAATGATATCTATTGTATCGCTCTAAGGCTATAAGGGCTGCCACACGCTATACTCGTTTTAAAATAAAATTGAATATATTATTTCTTGAATGTTTTTCGCAAATACTTTGTGGCACATTTTATAAACTTTATAAAATAAAACAACTTTTTTTTGTTTTAAATTAAAATCATTTATTTAAATCACAATTTATACATATTTAAAACTTTTTTTGCAGAGACCCACCAAGCCACCTTGTGTGTCTTGTCGGTGGAGTTCTTTTTGTATACATTTTGATTGTTTTTAACGATTTTTACCTAATATAGACACAAAAAAGAGAAAAAAATTAAGAATATAAACATTTTACAATTTTCATAAAATTAACTCTTGATCATTTACCCATTCCTTTATTTTGCCTTTGTTTCATAATTTATTTTGACCTCTAACATCCGTCGGCAACAAATTAAAAATGTTCGGAACGATATATTGCAGTGTTCGACTCCCATATTTACTGTCAATTCTTGAACAAACTAATTCTAAAACATTGAAATACTCATGTTAGGTTTTAGTTAATCATCCTTCCCTTACGATACCAAAAACTCCCTCGCACTCCGTACACCGTAAGAAAATGTGATTGAAAAAACCGTGAAAAAAACTCCTAAATGTTGCTTTTATTGAGCGTTGCGCAGCGAATACGAATACTGGACGACAACCTGTGAGCTACAAATGGAATCGTCCAAAAACAGTATGAAGCCGGGGTTGGAAAAAGTGTACAAATAAAAATTGGTTAAAACAAAGTTATAATATATATATATATATATATATATATATATATATATATATATATATATATATATATATATATATATATATATATATATATATATATATATATATATATATATATATATATATACATATTTATATAATATTTATATAATATTTTGTAATTATTTTTATCAACTTTTTGGCAACCCTATTTTCTGTCATCTGAATATTTCTTGGAACAGAATGAATGAATACTTATAACGTTACAATTTTCTCACATACGAGTAGTTAGAAGCAACGGTATTGAAGAATAGATGTTGATTCATAAAAATTATTTGCTTTAATTTATATTTAAATATCCTATAGTAAAATGGTTTTCTAGGAACGCTTTCCTTGTACCTATTTTTTTTCACAGCGTTTTGAATTTTCATATTACTCATGTCTGTAGTTTAATGGTAACAGCATTTTATTCTCAAAATTTAGACCCCAATTCGATTCTCGGTTTAGCCGCACTAAAAATGATATCTCGTCAAAGTATAATCCTAAAAATAAAACTGTTATTATCAATACAAAACGGTATTTTTTTAAAAAATTACTAGCTGCACACCTTGCATTCAGTATTCATGGTCATTTAAAAATTAAACTTAGTATAAAAGACCTATTTTAAATTGGTTAAATGTTCGCCTCCGTAGTGTAATGGTCAGCACGCTCGGCTGCGTTCTAAGATCCCGGGTTCGATTCGGGGGTTCAAATAAATAAAAGTGATTTTTCCACTCTAATATTTATTCAAAATAACACTGGACTGGTACCTGAAGCGGAGGGCTGATCACCTTCCCTTCATGAGTTTACGATCACACTGCGTTTATATGATGCAGTGCCCTATGCACCATTGGGTTGCAAATAAGGGTTTGAAAAATCTTTAATGGATAATGGAAGTGCCATTCGGCCATTTCTTATTTAACTGCATGTCGTTTATAAATTAGTAAATCACATAATTAAAAATAAAAAGTGTTGTAAAATGTGCCCTCGACATCGTAAAACCCAGGAAGGACTTTTGTGATATTAAATTTGATATTCTATTTTTTGTATGTCGATTTCGTATATTTGGGAAGTGTGTTTTCTAGAGACTATTTTTCTTTCAATTAATTTTATTTTTATTAAAATTAATAAATTTAAAAAAAATAGTATAATGTGTGAAGCTTGGTCAAATATTGCATATAATTTTCTTTTTAAATACGAGACATTAAATTGAATTTAATATCAACATGATACATAATGTGACGTCTTTCTCCACATTCCACGTCAAAGTCCAACGACATTCACTTTGTACGTCATTTTTACCATTCGGTGATCATTCATTAACTCCACGCGCCCAAAATATCTAAAAAATCGAAAATCCTTATCATAACTAATGTTCTGATTAAATCAGAACTGATGAGTTATACAGGTGTCTCAAATTGTTGATCTATCATTATTATACGAAAGATAACTGTCTGAGCACCCCAGGGCTTACGACCTGGCATTTTGCTGGATTAAGTGATCACTTTATACACTTGTGTAACAGTCACAGTTCTGCCCATTATTAAACATTTTTTACTACAAAACTGGAACGCAAACTAACCATCACGCCGCTTCTCCACAGGGGTAGGCAGAGAGAATAAAATTCCACACCAATCTGTCTTTGCAAACATCTTCGCCTCTACCACATTTATGCGACTTCTTTACATACCCGCCGATTATCCTACTGACCCGACCACATTTAAGTATTTGAAATACTAGATCATGCCAAGTTATCCCTCGGCTTTCCTCGGTTTCTATTACCAACCACTTTTTTCTTATTTTTTTCACTAATTCCATTCCATGTCCAAACCATCTCAACACACTTTTCTTAATTTTATCGCTACTACTTACCTCAACCTTGCTTTCTTTTCTTATATCACCTTTCGAGCATCTATCATGCGTCGTTTTTCCGCACATTCGTCAGAGAGATCGCATTTCGACTGCGACTTGACACGGGAAAACCCAGTGAGGACATGTTATTATTAATACATGTGATAAAAAATAAATATTAATAAATAAATATCACCATGATGAAAATAAAACATTTTTAAGTTTTTTTTTTATGTATTTAATTTTTATAAAACATTTCAAAAAATATTTTACAATCTAAATATCACAAAAATATTTTCATAATTAAATAGAACGTATATTGTGCAATTTTTCTACACTATAAAATACTTTATAAATAACTTTGTTTTTTTTTTAAAATAAATGATAATTATTACACCACAGATGAAAACTCATATACATATAGGACAACAATATATTCATTTTAAGAGACGGCAATGACATATAGATAATGCAGTAAACAAATACAGTGAGGCCTCGCTTAGCGCTGTTTCAGTTTTACGCGGTAGTAAGGCAACAAAAATAAATTGCTACTTTTTATTTAGAGTGCAATGATAACACACGTCAAATAATGGAGAGAAACCAAATTCAGTAAGACCTCGTTTAACGCTGTTTCAGTATTACTTTGCAGTGTAACCAAAAACATTAGAAATACGTTTCAGAAATTATTCTCGAAACCAAATACAGTATGACCCCGCTTAGCACTGTTTCAGTATTACTCGATAGTAAGACAACAAAGATTAATTGCTACTATTTATTTATAGTACAATGATAACACACGTCAAATAATGGAGAGAAACTAAATCCAGTATGACTTCGTTTAACGCTGTTTCAGTATTACGTTGCAGTGAAACCAAATACATTAAAAACACATTTCAGAAATTATTCTCGAAACCAAATACAGTAAGACCCCGTTTAGCACTGTTTCAGTATTACTCGATAGTTAGACAATAAAGATTAATTGTTACTATTTATTTATAGTACAATGATAACACACGTCAAATAATGGAGAAACCAATTACATTGAGACCTCGCTTAACGCTGTTTCTGTATTACGTTGCAGTGAAACCAAATACAGCAATTACTCGTTTAAAGCCTTTTCAGAAATGTTGCTAGAAATCAAATACTTTAGACACCGCTTAGCACTGCTTCAGTATTACACGGTAGTAAGAAAATAAAAATTTATAGCCACTATTTATTTAAAGTGCCATGATAGCACAGCACATCAGATAATGGAATGAAACCTAATACAGTGAGACCCTGCTTAGCACTGTTTCAGTATTACTCGATGGTAAGACAACAAAACTAAATCGCTGCTATTTATTTAGTGTGCATTGACAGCAAAACACATCAGATTATGCAATAAAACCAAACAAATCGAGACCTCGCTTAGCGCTGTTGCAGTTTTTGGATGCAGTGAAACCAAAAACAGTAATATTACGTTTAACGCTGTTTCAGAAATTATGCTTGAAATAAAAAACAGTACGACCCCGCTTAGCACTGTTTCAGTATTACGCTGTAGTAAGAACAAAAATTAGTTGCTACTATTTATATAGAGTGCAATGATAGCACAACACAATCCGATGTCATCAGATAATGCAGTGAAACCAAAATCATTAAGACCTTGCTTAGCACTGTTTCAGTGTAACGCGGTAAGACAACGAAAAAAACTACTACATTTTATTTTTACTGCGTTGATAGCACCAGAAAATTCGGTAAAGCTAAATACAGTAAGGCCCCGCTTAACGCTGTGTCAGTATTACGCAGTAATAAGACAAGACACAAAAACGTGCCTTTTTAAAAACAGCATTTTTACTGAAATGGCAGCACCATCTTTTGAACGTACAACATCACACGCAATACTAAACATTGCTCGTGGCGGACTGCGTGCTTCTTAATAGCTGCTGTCATTTACTAATTTTATTGTAAAAACAAATCAAAAGATTGCAATATTATTCCATAGGTCATATTTTCATTGTGACACAAACATTGTTAATTTTAATTAAACATTTTATAAATGTGTGCTTTCTCTTTACTTTCTTTTCCATTTAACCAGACTGAGCTACAGCTAGTGATAAATGAAACACGTCACAATTGCTCCGAGTGGTGTAAATGCCACAAAAATATAAAACTTTTTTCTAAATTAAAATCCATGCTTAAAAAATATAAAGCATTTCATCAAGTCAACTGATTTCATCATAATTGACATTGTGCTCTGGATATATTTTGGAAATTAAGTGAAATTAACTAACTGACTAACCATCATGCTGCTTCCCCGAAGGAGTAGGCAGAGAGAAAATAATGCCATATCAATCTATCTTTGCAAACAATCTTCTCCTGTTCCATATTCATGCATCTCCTCATATATACCCGCCGATTATATCGACTCCTGACTGCTTTCAGGCATTTGAAATACTTGATCATGGCAAGTCTCGATCGGTCTTTCTCTGCTTCTATTTCCAAATACATTCGCCTCATAAATTTGTTTTGCTGTTCTTTCTTCACTCATTCGTTCCACATGTCCAAACCATCTTAACACACCTTTCTTAATTATATCAATAATGCTTATCTCAGCCTTGCATTATTCCCTTATATCAATCACCATTGGAACATCTATCATATCGCTCACTCCTTTCAACAACGTCATATTTAAAAAATCGTCAATTTTCAGTTGTACATGTTTTCGAAATGCCCAGAAAATGTACTATATCCCAGCAAAAGCGGCATATTTTAAACTTAATATTTACGCGCTGCAGGGCAGAAAGTGTTGTTTATGCATTTTTAAGAAAAGGTATTGTTCAATTATTTTTTTAATTTACTAAATATTTTTCAAATGGAGAAAAAACATTCAGGTTTTACCTAAAAAAATCTGTTGCACAGTAAAAAGTTCCATAAGTGGCTTGATATTTATTTTCAACACTTTTTATTATATTCTTAATCTTTAAAAACGATCTCCTGAAAAATCAAGTATTTTGCTAAATGACGTTGTTGAAAGGAGTGAGCGATATATGGTTTTGCCGCACTGAGAGATTGCATTTTGACTGCATTCAGTCTACTTTCTTTCACACCTATTCCTCGCATTATATCAATAATGCTTATCTCAGCCTTGCATTCTTTCCTTATATCAATCACCATTGGAACATCTATCATACACGGCACACTAAAAAATAACATTTAAACAGCATTCAGTCTACTTTCATCCTTCGTTTTCCAACTCCACGCTTCAATTCTATACCTGAAGGTCAATAAATATCATTTTTACTAATTTTTATGCCCATTTTGGTGCAACATGATTGGTCTGGAATTGAAGGACTCCCAAATCATGCTTTTCATTGTTATTTTAAAAACTAACAGGTGATGAAATGGGCGAACGTTTTCCGTTGACCCTGTATTTTCACCTACTGTCATTTTTACTACAAAGTCTCTCATGCATTCATCAACTAAAACCTAAATAAAAATAATATCTTGCACCTTAAGAATATAATACAATAAATATCACTACAATATGCAGTCAATCTCGTAGTATAATGTAATAATTTGTAAAAAAAAAATAGTCACAGTTCAAGAAATCACCAAGTGTCAATATGAATGTTTTATGGCATTACTTTTATTTTACTTCAATCCACAATGACCCATAATCAGTATCATACCTTAAGTGTTCTTTAAACCACCCAATGGCAGGTCGTAAGCCCCGTAAATATGTGTAAGGATGTAGTCGTGTGGTTAGTATCGCGGACTGTGTCAAAGTTTCTGAGTTTTTCTATTTTTAACGATGGGCTGCTTCATCCAAAGAAAATAGTATGAAATTAAAATATTTGTGTGAATAATAAGAACACAAGTATTTTTTATATTCAAAGCATTTACTTTGTGGTCAAACATTTTAATTGATATTAGTAATGTTAGTAAATAACCACTCACCGACTACTTCTGTCTACCGGTTTCGAGACGTACCCGTCTCTTCGTCAGGACATACACTACAATTTAACAATCATGCGAACAACACTACACCACACCCACTTAGTACTATTCACATACACTATCACTACACATGCAAAACATGCAGAGAGAGTTGTTAGTCCCACCATGCTTTTGGGACTCGCTCTGCATGTTTTGCATGTGTAGTGATAGTGTATGTGAATAGTACTAAGTGGGTGTGGTGTGGTGTTGTTCGCATGATTGTTAAATTGTAGTGTATGTCCTGACGAAGAGACGGGTACGTCTCGAAACCGGTAGACAGAAGTAGTCGGTGAGTGGTTATTTACTAACATTACTAATATCAACACAAGTATTTGTTTCATTAAATACCCAGACTTTCTTATTCTCATCTGAATATCAATAGACTTCTTCGTCTATGTTGGGGTATCTATAAAATATTGATTGTCAGGGATGTCTGACATCATTGTGGTAAAATATTTTAACCTCTAGAGGTGTGTCTAATGAGTAGGTGTTTCTATATTGGTTATCGGATTGGAATGGTATTTATTGCTTTTTCTGGGTTTATACATCTTTCCAGTTTAAGTGATTTTACAGTTGTATGGAAGTGAAACATGGACTATCGGGAAGGCAGAACGGGGTCAGCTGGATGCGTTAGAGATGTGATGTTACAGGCGCATGTTGGGGATTCATTGGTCGGAAGATGTAGGAAACAACGAGGTATCAAGCAGGGCTGGGGAGTCTAGATGTTTACTTAATAAAGTACCACAACAGCAAGCCAAATGGATAGGCCATAATATAAGACACCCAGGCCTGCTTCTTACGATTGCGGAAGGCATGTGCGAAGGTACAAACTACAGAGGATGACCGCACTTAACCTACATGGATAATTATCTCCTCCATGCGTTGTAACGGGTACGCAGAGTTGAAGAAACGGGTGGAGACTGACAATGAAAGAAGAAAACATACCGTCACAAAGATTGTAACCCATTTGATTGGTGTGATTAGATTTGAATGATCAAATCCAAAAACCTTTGAAAAATTGTTTATAAATTCAGTTTTTTATTAGATCAATCATGTCTGCCAACCCTTATTCTATAAAGGCAGATTTTCATATAAATATATTTTAAAGATATAATTTATATTTGAAGCACTAACATTGTGATTTTCCATTTTTTAATTAAAATGTAACTTTGTTTTAAAATCACTATAAATATTTTATTATAACTTAATTATAATGTCTACATCAAGTATACTTAATTATAATTCTATATCAAGACTGATTTATACTTATTAATCAGTCTTGATAAAGAAGCGGTTAGCTTCGAAACCGGTAGACATTATAATTAAGTTATAATAAAATATTTATAGTGATTTTAAAACAAAGTTACATTTGAATTATATATTTGTGCGATCAGAGTTCACACAATTTAAAATATATTTATATATAGATTTGGTGTTTAGTTTGTAGAACTCCATTCTAATTTAGTTTTTAAATGTTAAATCAAAAACTGATTTTATGTGTTTACTAAGTTGTATTTTATTGTTTAAAAAAACACATAAAAATCAATTTTGTAACAATTGCCTAGTTGTGGCATTTTCAAACGAATGATTTAACATTTAATTTAAAATAGGTCACCATATATTTACTTAGTGATTTCTTATACTGAATCCTTAATAATAATATTTCTATATATATTATATTTATTTTAAGTACACTTTTGCATTGGAAATCACACAGTTAAAAATTGTAAATTTAAGATACAGTGGAATCTCAATATGATGTATCTCAATAGGTTTAAAAAATGGTTTCTTGATTGACTTGTTGAATTGATGTTTGGATGACTATAAACCCGTTATATTGAAGTTCACCCTCTCAATTGTTGACTTCTATGTAACGATTTTTATGGAATTCAACCTCATTGTATGATATGAAAAAAGAATGCAGTCAAAATACCGTAATTTAAAAAAAAACTAACTAACCATCACGCCGCTTCCCCACAGGGGTAGGCAAAGGGAATAGAACCCCACACCACTCTGTCTTTGCAAACATTCTTCGCCTCTTCCACGTTCATGCATCTCCTCATACATACCCGCCGATTGTTTCGACTCCTTACCTGACCGCTTTCAAGTATTTGGCATCCTGATCGTGCCAAGTTTTTCTCGGTCTTTCTCTGCTCTTTTTTCCAATTACATTCCCCTCGTAAATTTGTTTTACCATTCTTTCCTCACTCATTCATTATACATGCCCAAATCATCTCAACACACTTTTCCTAATTTTATCGATAATGCTTGTCTCAGCTTTGCATTCTTTCTTTATTTCACTATTCGAACATCTATCATACATCGTTTTGTCGCACATTCTTCTGAGAGATCGCATTTCGACTGCATTCAGTCTACTTTCATTGTAATTAATATATTTCATCGTAATTAATATATGAAATAATTCCAATTCAAACAAGATAGAAGGAAAAATTTTTTTTTTCACTTTTTAAAGTTTCACTTAGTAAATACCAATATTTCTTAAAATCATTGCACATCATTTTTAAACAGTGATTGAAAATTATGCGGGGTGCATCAAAACACATCGCTCATTCGGTGCAACAATGGTGTAATAACACTTTTATAAATATTACAGACGTTCTAGCAACAGAAATGGTCCCATTTTACTCATTTCTACAATGACACTCGCACCATCTCGCAGCATCTCACCACAAAATCAATTGTGTCCATGTTTCTCCCGGTGTAAATAGTCTTCCCGCATATTTTGACATATTTAACTTGTTTTAAAAAAAAAAACTGTGACTACGTCATTCTTGCACCAAATGAGCAAAATGTCACAATAGAAATAATGGTATGTACCAAGTAAAACTTATATTAAAAATAAATAAATTTTAGAAGTCTGCGTAATCGGAGGGCATGTATGACTAGATGTATGAACATGAAGGAAGCGAGGAGTGTATGTCAGGACAGAAGAGTGTGGCGTTCCATCCTTTCTGCCTCCCCTGCGGGAAAACGGTGTGATGGCAGTAGTAGTAGTAGATTGTACCACAAAATGACTGCCGAATCAAATAATTAGCAAAATTATGTTAGGTTACAACTATCTTATACATATTTGCATGATGCTCCCGACTAAACTTGTCTGAAAAGGAGCTGAAGGAGAGTTGGTGAAGACATCGCAAAGGTTTGTATCAAAACACATAAGTTTGTACAAAATAGATACTATTTTTTACATGATCTACTTGTTATATACAGGTATATATTTTTCATTAAACACTATGAGTAGTTCAACGGGATTTCAACAAATTTGTTACATCGAGAAATACATTATATTGTTGTTCCACTGTACATAAAAAAAAATACACTGAACTCCCTTTTAACATTTTTTATACACAAATTCGAAATAACACGGCCCTTTGCACCATTGGGTGCGGATAAGAGTAGTAAGAAGAAGAGTACTTTTTTTAAACAGTGTCGCATTGAACGTTTCTACAATGCCAAAGGAAGTTCAGTGTAATGTCACTATATCAAAAGGAATCAATTTATTAAAGTATAAATATTTGTCTTTTTTGATCAAAAAGCCCCGTCAAAACTTAGTTATTTGTCCGGAGTTGATTTCTTCTTCAGTGAGATTCCGAAATCTTTCATTACTTTGAGATTCGGAAGGATTTCTCCTCACAGCCGTCGTTTTCTTATCGTAGTTTTCGAAGTGTCTGCTGATGGACTGGATTTGACCGCCATCCTTGTCAGCCTTCGGAATCTCAACTTCAACATCGTGTTTATCCAGGGAATCCCGCATCTCGAAGGCCGGATTGTCCACTTCCTTGCTGCGGCATTCTTTGGACTCTGCTGCCAAATTTGCGGTGGGACCACCTTCCCGCGTGAGGTATTTCCTTGGTTTTCCGGGAAACTTACGACTCATCCTGAGGATGAACGGATGTAGAAGGTTTTCATCGTAGATTTCGTTTTCGTCCGTGCCGAAGATCAAGCTGACTACGATGCCAAAGAAGACCGTGATGAACGTTCCCAGCAGAGCGTAGTACATGTACGTCATCATGTATATAGGCTTCAATGGATTCCTGAAAACAAATTTATTATTTACTTATTGAAAAGAATATATCATGGGTATACTGGCAAAAAAGGTGAACTCTAAAATCCCTGTTTGAATTATCCCCGTTCTTTAAAGATTTTTTTTTAAATTTTAAACCTTATCCGCACCCAATGGTGCATAGGGCACTGCATCGTAGCGACGCAATGTCATCTTGAACGTTAATTGCATGAAGGAAAGGTGATCAGCTCTCTGTCTCAGGTACCAGTCCAGGGTGATATTAAATAAATATGAGAGTGAAAATCACTTATATTTATTTCACCCCCCTGGGAATTGAACCCGGGACCTCCAGTATGGTAGCTAAGTGTGCTGACCACTTCACTGCGGAGGTAGAAGCTTTAAAGCTTTCAGCCTGCATAAAATACCCGCTATTAAACTTAAAGTTTAATGTACTTTTAAAACCACATAAATACGACATTTCAAAGTACTTAGTGTATTTTGACAGTTTATAGAATGTAAAAAACTTTATAATATGCATCACTAAGTCAAAATTTAATATTTTCGAGTTAGCATTTTTCGCCAGTATACCCACGATATGTACAAACATTGGAGGGCTTATTACAAGAAGCTATATGGTTAAGTGTTATGTTTGGTCAGTACTTCAATACTGTGAACCCTCAAGATCAATACTATGAACTGATTAGAGACTTTCCAAATGTGGCTACATCGTAAAATGCTACCCACTCCATGGACCAATATGGTCAGCAATATGAATGTGCTCCAAAGAACAATAGTAGAAAGACATTTGGTGACTTATATCAAAGTCCGGAAGGTGTTTTATCTAGGACAAGTACTTAAAGGAGATAAGAACAGGTTATTGCGCCTAATAGAGGGTCGACGAGGTGTGGACAGAAGGCAGATCTCTTGGATCCGGAATATACGAGATTGGACAGAGATCAGAACCGTCGAGGCGCTGTTTAGAGCTGCCCGAGACAAGAACAATAACTCTCAAGTGATAGTCGACATATATAAATATGTGTATACCGTAAACAATGTGTTAATGTCAACCCAACTAGTTTGATTTACACACTTAACGGGAAAGGTATTTCTACCCGTTTGGTCGATTAATGCTTAAGGACGGGAAGGGTATTTTTACTTCCTGCGCTAGCCTCATTTCAAAGGTAGAAAAGAAGGAATTATCCTTTTTTTATATTAAAAGCTTCTTTACATCTCACCAATAGATGTCTTTAGTGAAGTTCTAGTAATTCAAGAACAAGGTTTCTAAATTGGTTCATATATATAGAACTTCCTAGAATTTGAGTAGTGTGGTTGTCAATAATGGGTAGAATTGGTGAATGTTACACGTGTGTAAAGTGATCTCTTAAACCAGCCTATGACAGTCGTCAGCCCCGTAAATGCCCAGACATCCATATTCTTCTTCATCTTTGATGAGATGTCAAAAAATAATATGAATATTATGTACTAATCTCTTAACAATATGTACATTAATATCAAATCCCGTTGCCAGTGGTCGGCAGGCATAATAATACCAATCTGAAATGTGCTAAGCAAGGTCTTACTGTACAGCTTACTACTAAAATATTTCTCACTCACCCATTGGTCAGAACTTCCGGCGCAGAAGTGACGTTCATGTGGTTAAAATGGTCCAGGAAATGCGTTGTGTTCAAGTTCACTTCCAGAGGCGGCTGCGGAAGCGGCCATTGCTGGCGGGGCTTCATTATGTGGGGAGAGAACGTCTCATTTGTGCAACCCTGTTAAAAAAAAGCTTGAATAATTATAGGTGTCACAAACTGTGTACCAAATGAGTATTGAGTATTGTGCCAAACATGCATTGGGCATTATAAAAGTTGTCATAGACTGTGTGCCAAACATGCGCTATGCATTATCAAAGGTGTCACAGACTGTGCGCCTGACACGCGTTAGCATTATCAAAGGTATTACGGGCTGTGTGCCAAACACACATTAGGCAATCATAAGAAAGGTGTCACCAAATGTGCTCCGAATACACGTTGGGCATCATCAAAGATATGTGCCAAATATGCGTTATGCATTATCAAAGGGGCCACATAATAAATATGTGTTTTGCATTATCAAAGGTGTCACAGACTGTGTGCCAAACACACATTATGCATTATCAAAGGTGTCACAGACTGCGTGCCAACTTTACAATAGGCATTATCAATGATATCATAGACAGTGTGCTAAATGGGGATTGGGCATTATCAAAGGAGTATAGACTGTATGCCAAATGTTTGTGTTGAGTATTATCAAAGATGTTGTCACAGACTGTGTGCTAAACACGCATTATGCATTATCAAAGGTGTCACAGACTATGTGTCAACTGCACAATGGGCATTATCAAGGGTCATTGACTGTATGCCAAAAAGGCATTTCAAGGTGTCACAAACGGTGTGCCTAATGAGCGTTGAGCATAATCAAAGGTGTCACAGACTGCGTCTAAAACACGCATTATGGATTATCAAAGGTGTCACAGAATGAGTGCCAATTGTACGATGGGCATTATCAAAGGTGTCGTAGATTGCATGCCAAATGGGCATTTCAATGGTGTCAAAGATGGTGTGCCAAACGCACTTTGGGCATAATCGAAGGTGTCACAGACTGTGAGCCAAACTGCATTATGCATTATCAAATGTGTCACAGAACGAGTGTCAACTGTACAGTGGGCATTATCAAAGGTGTCGTAGATTGCGTGCCAAATGGGCATTTCAAGGTATCACAGACGGTGTGCGAAATGCGCGTTGGGCGTAATCAAAGATGTTACAAAGAGAAATTGGAATGTAACTTACAGTAGAAGACAGCGGCAGCCTTGTAATGTCCTTAGTGTCATACATCAGGTGTCCAACTGTCACCCACATGGTCACTATATGTGAGAGAATCATCCCGACAATAGCGCCCTACAAAGATAAAAATTAATATATGAAATTAAGAAGATTTTAAGGACAAAATACACACCCTAATATTTTAACCACAGAATTTTAGGACTTTCGTGAAATTCTTATCGGAGTGGGGGGGTGTTCGCTTCAGAAAACATTGCATTAGACAATTTTAGTGTGTTTTTGTGTACTAATTTTTAGTACACATGGTTATTATATGATTCCCATCACTATAATGATGCCAGATGGAGATAAGCTTCTTGTAATCTGTAGAATACGGTATTACCATTTTTGGAGTGAAATACACTGTCAACAATTTTAGTCGCTGGCCGCCTCAAGACATGGTACCTCATGATAACAGCATGTTTCTAGACACAAGATCACAAGACATTTCACCTTCTTGTTGGCACACGGGACCAGCATGGCAAGCAGGAACACTCCCAGAAGGGGTCCGGAGGTGGCGGAGGTCATGAGCATGCTGCTCTCAATGACCCCAGAGAGCAGCCCGACCCCGAAACTGACCCCCATGATGATGACCCCATAGATGGCTCCGACTATCTTAATCATCACCAGCTGGCTCCGGTCCTTGAGGTTGCTGAAGGCCGGGGACTGGGAGAGGAAGTCCTCGTACGTCACGGTGGCCAGAGAGTTTAGGTTGGACACCGAAAGACTGAAAAGGATTAATAAGATATTAATTTAGAACAAGGGCGGCCAACAAGCAGCCTGCGGGTGTCTACTTGCGGCCCGCGGAGCATTTCACACATTTTTTTTTTAAGCGTACATAAAACCACCAAAAGATCATTCCATCATGTGTAGTACGTATCATATCCCATACATGGAACTACCTCACTATCGTGACAGTTTCTTCTATGGTATATTCGTGTTCACAAACAACCACAATACTATGCGATCGACATTTAAATACACATTGATAAGAATACAAGCTGCTGTAACTGAGTGCTAGAGCGACTCAAAGTCAAAATGCTATGATACTAGTCAAATGAAGCATATTAAATCTCAAATGAGAACAAGAATCACTGATGACCGTTTAGAAAACTGTTTGCGTTTAGTAACAACATCAATCGTTAACGTATCAACATTGATGCACTTAATTCTAACAAACAAAATCAGACGACAAATTTTAAAATTTTAATTTGAATTTTTGTATTGCCTAACTCTTATCTTATCAATATGTTCGATTTACATTTTTGCTTTATCTTCTTTAAAAAAAAAACAATATATTTCATGTTTGCTTTGAATAATAAAAGAAATTTTGTTTTACGGCCCGTAAAGAAATCTGATTTCTAAAATCTGGCCCGGCTACTGAAAATGTTGGCCACCCATGATTTAGAAGATTAAGGACATGAATATTGGGAGAGAAGTAAAAATATACAAGACATGTGTAAGACTGATTGCCACATATGGGATAGAGACCAGAGCAGACCACTCGATGCTTTTGAAGGAGCAGTGTTTGCGGACAGTCCATGTGTGGTATAGTGCCAACCAGGGTTGCCAGGCCTTTTCCAAATTCTTGAAGAGCAGTCTATTTTCTTGCACTCTATTGACATGGGCATTCTAGAATCATCTTCGCTGTTTTCCCCATCAGACTATATCCTCCGTACAATACATTTTCATAATTTCCATGTTCCTGATTTGGTCTCTTAACGTGTTTCCGGTTATGCACCTTAATGATTAATATTTTGTGTAGTTGTAAGTGTGTGAGTAGTGATGTGTAGTGCTATTAGTACGCTGGTGTAGTGATTCTCCGAACAGAGAAAGAGAAGTGCATCTCAAAACCGTAAACGAAAATCTCCATGAGTGGTTATATCGCAGTCATACAGGAGAAAGTGACCAAGTGCATTGTTTAACAAAAACGTGTTCATTGACTATTTGCTATCTTACTAGCTTAATATTGCCCTGAAAAAATCCCAAAGGATTTTATAATATAAGTTTTTACTAAATCAATTCATTTTTACTAAGTCAATATATTATACTATATTTTATAATATAGTATAATATTTATTGTTTCGGCATTAACTTTGTGGTAAGACATATTACAATAATTAAAGAAAACACTTTGTTTTTTACCACTTGAGTTTTTATTAAAGACTACATGTTTCAGAAGTTAAACTTCCATCATTCAGGAATGAATGACCTGAATGATGGAAGTTTAACTTCTGAAACATGTAGTCTTTAATAAAAACTCAAGTGGTAAAAAACAAAGTGTTTTCTTTAATTATTATAGTATAATATATTGACATTGATGTTTATTTTCTTGCCAAAAGTGACTTAAATGGCCCTTCTAAACATTTTCCGTTGTGGTAGTTGGTCACTTTCTCCTGTACGACTACGATATACTAATATTACTTATATTTTCGTAAAGATTTTTTTTTTTTTAAAGATAAAAATAACATTAGATACCTCAGAGCCCCGTTGAAAAGACTGCCCAGGAAGAGTCCCATGAGTCCGGGAAGGTAGGTGAACTTGTCCTCCACAAAGAAAGGCATGATCTCATCCATCTTCTTGATATAGCCCGTACTCAGGGGGTCACAGTCAGCGTATGTGGCGAATATGCCCATCCCGCAAACCCACGAGAGGCTGAACAGCACCGCGATCACGGGGATGATCGCGATCAGAGTGCTGGGAACGGAAACAAATGGTTAATTAAATTAAACAATATTTAACTATTTATTTTAACTTCATACACAGAAAAGAAATATGTACAATAGCGATTGTTAAAGGTGGAGACTGACCGGAGCATTTCGTCGTAACGTAACACGTTACGATGCGAGCATTCAGGCAGTCAGTACACTGAGCCGAGAGCTCCATTCATAGTTTCCGATGCTCGCTGATGCTCGCCGCGAGCGATGTTATGACGTTATGGGATGGGAACCCATGGACAATGGGTTCCCACTCTCCACTTACTTTTTAACTCTCTTCTGTGACTTCATACTGCAGTATCGCTGCACAAAGTTCTGCTGGCACCCATACAGCGACAGCGACATGAACATCTGACCTAACCATGCAGACATGGTATCCACACGTACTGTCAGATCCCATTTGAAACTGCAAATACACAATAATAATGAGATACAAACGTAACTCGATCTATCTTTAAAAGGAGATGCAAGGACATTACTCCCATTATCAATGAATAAAATGCTTATTATGAGTAAAAAATATATATTTATTTTTATTAACATCAATTGTATATATTTATTTAAAGAATAATTTTAAACTAATAAAATTTCGGAGACCCACCAAGCCACATTGTGTGTCTTGTCGGTGGAGTTCTTTTTACATATATTTTTATTATTTTTAAACCATTTTAACCTAATATACACACAAAAAAGAGAGAAAAAACTAAGAATATAAACTATTTTACAATTTTCATAAAATTAACTCTTGATCGTTTTTTTTTAAATTTATTTATAACCCTTAACCCTAATGATGCATAGGGCACTGCATCAAATTGACGCAGTGTTATCTTGATCATTACTTACATGAAGGCAAGGTGATCACTCTTGCGGTTCAGGAACCAGTCCAGGGTAATATTAAATAAATAAATAAAAAGTGTTAAATCACTAATATTTATTTTCACCTCCCCCCTGGGAATCGAACCCGGGACCTCCAGCACGGTAGCTAAACACGCTGACAATTACACCACGGAGACGGACGACTTGATCGTTTACCCATTCCTTTAATTTGGCTTTGTTTCATATTTTATTTTGACCTCTAACATCTGTCGGCAACAAATTTAAAATGTTTGGAACGATATATTGTCAATTCTTGGGACTATCAAACCTTCGTTGTGTGTAAATCGTGTATCATGGTTGTGTACTAGAAAATTTCGATATTTTTGTCTAGTTTGTTGTTCAAAGATGATATTCATCCACAATATCAATCAATTTGTATTGAGTGTACCATTAATTTAACAAAGGTCTAACATTGTAATTAAGGTGTATTAGAATTATTTATTGATTTGGCGTTTAATTTGTAGAACTCCATTTTAATTTATGTATTAATTTAAAATCAAACACAGATTTTTTTGAGACTACTAAGCTGTATTATATTAACAAAAAAACATTAAAAAAATAGGATTGTGACAATTCTTTCGCCTAGTTATGGCATTTTCAAACAAATGTGAAGATCAAATGGACTGCGGTCCTTATGTAGCTATACAATTCTAAGTGACAGTTTAAAAATGTGCAGCAATAATTTTTGGGAGACAACAGTAGCTAATGGGTGACAACAATAGTAATTATATTATTTTATAAATATAAATTCTTAATATCATTTTATAAATATTAAAATAATATTAACAACAATTGTTTTTTGCTTTAAAACATTGATTCTCTAAAAAATTTCATGTTTAAACTGTCACTTAAAATTGTATAGCTACATATATAGACCATCAGTCCATTTGATCTTCACATTCGTTTGAAAATGCCATATTATTTCTTCAATTTCATACTATTTCTGTGAGCCTAAGCGGTTCATTTTTAGAAACAGGTATCAAATTGCGGTAGAGTGGGTTCGAACCGAGAAACTCTGACTCAAGAGTCCGCGACACTAGCCACGGGACCACAACCCGACACAACTTACTCAAAGAACTTCAGTCTTTCTCTCTCTGCCGGAATGGTGAAGATGGGACCAACTCCTCCCACCTCTATGCAGCACTGGACGATGATGGCAAAGCTGATCAGTATCATGGTGACTCCTTGGATAACATCAGCTTTGATGGCCGCTTTCAGACCTCCCTGTAACAAAAACAGGTCACACATTTAAATGTTTTTAAAGAATTTTGTGTTCATACAACAGTTATTCATATTTTTCCATTTTACCTCCATGACATAGAATATATAGGAATATATAGAAATGTGGGTAGAATATTACACTGTATTTATAGATTAGATATTGAATTTGTAGAACTCTATTTTAATTTATGTATATGTATATTCAATTCAATTTATTCAATAATTAATATACATTACAAACTAACATTTAAGGCGTATACATTAAAAAAACAAATTAAAAAGTAAGCAAGAAGACTCTTGTTAAATGTGTAGAAGAATCCCGCTTCGGAAAACTCCTTCGGACACATGGAACAGATCAATATCCAATGTGATATTGTTCAACATGGCGGTAGCTCTTCCTACAGGCATAACCATCGGCAGGTTGGTCCTGTGTATAGGAATGGGAAACAATCTATGCCGACGCTGTCTTAGGTAACTATCGGGAACATACAGACCAATGCTCTGGATAATTTCAGGATTATCGATCATACCGCGCAACAATCGATTAATATTAATTATTAAAATAAAACACTGATTTTTGGAGTCTACTTAATTGTATTTTAATTTATGTATTCATTTTAAATCAAACACAGATTTTTGAGTCTACTAAGTTGTATTTTATTAACAAAAACACATAAAAAATTATATTGTGACAATTGTTTCGCCTTGTTAGGGCATTATCAAACGAATGTGAAGATCAAATGGACTACGGTCCTTATGTAGCTATACAATTCTATGTGACAGTTTTAACACGTGCAGCAATAATTTATGGGAGACAACAGTAGCTAATGGGGGATGTAAGTATGTACCCTTATATTTATTTTCTGGGAAAGGAAGAATTTATTGACATGGCCATATTTTGGAGAATTAATATTTTAAAGCTTAATACAATTGTTGGTAATTAAATAAATAACATTAAGCTTTAAAATATTAATTCTCCAAAATATGGCCATGTCAATAAATTCTTCCTTTCCCAGAAAATAAATATAAGGGTACATACCTACATCCCCCATTAGCTACTGTTATCTCCCATAAATTATTGCTGCACGTGTTAAAACTGTCACTTAGAATTGTGTAGCTACATAAGGACCGTCAGTCCATTTGATCTTCACATTCGTTTGATAATGCCCTAACAAGGCGAAACAATTGTCACAATATAATTTTTTATGTGTTTTTGTTAATAAAATACAACTTAGTAGACTCAAAAATCTGTGTTTGATTTAAAATTAATACATAAATTAAAATGGAGTTCTACAAATTAAACGCCAAATCAATAAATAAATGTATTTTATTATTAAAAACACATAAATAAAATAAGTGACAATTGTTTCACTATAACACGGTGAAATGTTTTATATATAAATAATATGTGTATGAAGTGATCACTTAAACCAGCATTTCACAGGCAAAAGACTTGTAATTACAAAACATTAATGCAATGCTTGATATTTCAGTATAAGGGGAATTGTGAAAAGTAAAATTTTCATGCGATATTGCAATATTACGATCGAATGTTAAAAGTAAAATTTCCTTTCCTAAAATTGGACTATACTTATATTACATATGATCGCAGGTCTGAAATAAATTTTTCATGCAATATTAAGATGTTACGATCATATCGCCCACTCCTTTCAAGAACGTCATAAATCAAAAATTGTCAATTTTCAGTTGTGCATGTTTTCGGAATTCCCAGAAAATGTACTATATCCCAGCAAACGAAGGATATTTTCAACTTAATATTTACCCGCTACAGGGCAGAAAGTGTTGTTTTTGCATTTTGAAGAAAAGGTATTGTTTAATTATTTTTTTAAATAAAGTAGTTATATTTCAAATGGATAAAAAACCTTCAGGTTTAACCTAAAAAGATCTGTTGCACAGTAAAAAGTTTAGTAAGTGGCTTGATATTTATTTTTAATACATTGTGTTATATTTTTAAACTTTAAAAACGTTCTCCTGAAAAATCAAGTATTTTGATTTATGACGTTCTTGAAAGGAGTGAGCGATATGTCATAATTAAATTTTTATAGATCTAATTGATACATCAATATAGTCCACTCAGAACGGTAAGTGGTGCTAAGTAGTAACGGGTTGGTAACACTAAAACTCAATAAAAACGACATTCGTTTGTCTCTGCAAACGTTTGTCTGACAATAATTATTAATATCGCAAATTTAAAATTGACGTAATACGTCACTTGGTGTCGCTTCAGAGACTGCTCCAGGATAATATGAAATAAATATTAGAGTGTAAAATCACAAATATATTTACAACATTTTGAGTGTGTCCAAATACTTGTTCACAAATCTGGATTATCTACAATTATAGGAGTTATTTTTCATATTATTTTTTGACATCTTACAAAGATGAAGAAGAGTATGGAAGTCTAGGCGTTTACGGGGCTGACGACCTTCATAGGCTGGTTAAAGTGATCACTTTACATACGTGTAACGTTCACCAATTCTACCCATTATTGGCAACCACACTACTCAAATTCTTGGAAGTTCTGTATATATATTAACCAGTTTAGAAACCTTGTTCTTGAATCACTAAAACTTCACTAGAGACATCTATTGATGAGATGAAAAGAAGCTTACTTATAAATACTTGTGTACTTAAAAATATATATATTAAAAAATATTAAACTACTTAGCTTACTCATACTAAACTACTGTATAGCAGAGCAAGACCGAGAAAAACTTGGCACGATCAGGTATGCCAAATACTTGAAAGCGGTCAGGTTAGGAGTCGAAACAATCGGCGGGTGTATATGAGGAGACGCATGAACGTGGAAGAGGCGAGGAATGTTTGCAAAGACAGAGTGGTGTGGCGTTCTATTCTCTCTACCTACCCCTGCGGGGAAGCGGCGTGGTTAGTTAGTTTAAAACTACTTAAAGCAGCCTTTCATACATGACAAACTAAAGAAGAAAAAACACACAAAAAAACAAAGAAAAAATAAAAACTTACAAAAATTGTAAAAAGAATACTGATGGCCGTTATCCCAAGAATAGAAGCCCAATAAGGCAGGCCGATGACGGTGTTGAGCGCCACGCACGGCGTGAAGATGGTCACTCCAAGGTTGAGGACCTGTCGCCAGATGTACGTGGCTGAGGCGAGACACCGGACGGCCCGGGACTTGAACCTGAGATCCAGGTACTGGTACACGGACGTGATGCCCAGCGAGTAGTAGATCGGCACAAACACCAGCGACACGATGGGGTAGGCGCACAGCATACCGTACAGCGTCTCCCACATGGCGCTGCCATGGTAGAACAGCTCGGAGGGAAACCCTGGAAAAAAATTATCAAAATCAAAATCCCATGATTTAACTCTTACCACTCTGTAGGCCAGACATTCTGGCCCATATGATTCTAGTAGTAACGTAGTTGAAAAAAGAAGCAGAGGAAGACCGAGGAAAACCTGGCACAATCAGGTATGTCAAATACTTGAAAGCGGCCGGGTCAGGAGTCGTAATAATCGTCGGGTATGTATGAGGAGATGCATGAATGTAGAAGAGGCGAAGAATGTTTGCAAAGACAGAGCGGTGTGGCGTTCGATTCTCTCTGCCTACCCCTGCGGGGAAGCGGCGTGATGGTCAGTTAGTTAGTTAGTTAGTTATGATTCTAGTAGGCAGCTCCGTGGGCCACAATGTCTGGCCCGGCGCAGGTATAACTTTAATCACTGATTTCTCTATCACCCAAGTATATTCTACCAGAAAATATTTCAGATAAATACAGTTCATTTTAATTAACATGGTCATACGAATTGCCAGACAGAGTGTCCCAAAATTAGGGACCAAAATATTTATTTTAATGGTAGAAAAACGTCGCATTTTTTTGATCAGAGTAGCTGATCAGTTATGAGAAAAAATGGTCAGAGTGGAAAGAGTTAAAGAATGATTTAAAGACAATCCGAATCACTTCGAAACCAATTATCATGTGAAGACTGGCAAATGTCACACGTAAGTGATAAGTGTTCACTTGAATCAGCCTAAGACGAATCGTAAGCCCTGTATCTATACCTTGACTTACTTTTTTCTTCATCTTTGTAAAGATGTCAAAATGTACAGTAACTAATAATTATATCCGGCTCGTAATAAATATGATATATACTGTCCGCCTCCGTGGTGTAATGGTCAGCACGCTTGGCTATCGTACTGGAGGTCCCGGGTAAGATTCCCATGGGGGGTCAAAAAATATAATTCATTTTTCACTCCAATATTACCCTGGACTGGAACCTGAAGCGGAGGGCTGATCACCTTTCCTTCATGTATGAACGATCAAGATGAAACTGCGTTTATATGGTGCAGTACCTTATGCACCATCGGGTGTGGATGAGGGTTTGAAGATACATTAAAGATGTAAAAATAGTTAGATTGACAATAATAAAAGCCAGTTAAACAATTCCACATATCGCTCATTCCTTTCAACGACGTCATTTATCAAAAATCTTCAATTTTCAGTTGTGCTTGTTTTCGGAATGCCCAGAAAATGTACTTTATCTCAGCAAAAGCGGCATATTTTTAACTTAATATTTACCCGCTACAGGGCAGAAAGTGTTGTTTATGCATTTTGAAGAAAAGCAGAAACGATTTTACTAATAAAAAGCTTCTTTTCATATCACCAATAGATGTCTCTAGTGAAGTTCTTGTGATTCAAAAATAATGTTTCAAAATTGGTTCAAATATATAGATCTTCCAAGAATTTGAGTAGTGTGGTTGTCAATAATGGGTAGAATTGGTGAATGTTACATGTGTGCAAAGTGATCACTTAAACCAGCCTATGACGGTCGTCCGCCCCGCAAATGCCCAGACTTCCATATTCTTCTACCTCTTTGATGAGATGTCAAAAAATAATATGAAAATAACTCCTGTAATTGGAGCTAATCCAGATTTTGTGAATAAGTATTTGGACATACTCAAAATGTTGTAAAATAATTTTGTTTAAAATTAACAATTTTTGCAGAATATACCTACCTAATAGTAGGAGAATATCCGCAGATATACTGACTTAACCTTGCGCCTCTGGCACACACATATGTAGCGGTAACACATTTCTAAGAATAGCCGACTCTTCAGAGTGAAGTGCACGGCCAAACAACGGGACAATTCGTTATCAATGCAACTAGTAAATAATAACAAAACATCTAATTCGTGAATTTTTTATGTGTCCAAATCTTTGTTCGCCAATTTGGGTTTTGTCCATTTCAATGATATATTTTTGTAGTGATATCTCATGATAGATGAAGTATGGGAAATATGGGAACACTCTATATCATTCCTCGTTCGCATTGTGTAATACCACTTTGATGAAAGTGGTATTACACAAAGTGAACGATGAATAATAAGGAGAATGTGATATCACCATACCACAAAGTTAACAATGCTTTTAATATTCAAAATATAAAAATATAGGTGTCTGAGCATTTATATTTTAGCTTACGAGGAAAACTGGTAAAATTTTTAGCTACATAAAATTTTTAAATGATGTTTTCAAGCATTTCTTAAGTATATAAATAATATAATACAGAATTCAGACCTCACAAACAAAGGGAAAGAGTCTAAGCTTAATAAAAGCTTTCCTCATTCTAACATAGATGGCTGTTGTGAACTCAAGCATACTGTGTTACGAGTTTGTTCTAGTAGTCATGTTTTTTTTTTAAATTAATTTATATATATACTTATTTCTTGAATGTTTTCCGCAGATACTTTGTGGCACATTTTAAACTTTATAAAATTAAACAACTTTGTTTTAGCCACTTTTTTTATTATCAGTACACTTTAACCGACCGGTTTCAACAAAAACCTTGTCGTCATCAGGGTTTATTAAATTCTAAAACATTAAAATATCAAAATAATCATAGTTAATTTCATTCCCTTCCTCCTTCTTATAGGAGTAAGGGCATGTAATTAACGATGAGTATTTTGATATTTTAATGTTTTAGAATTTAATAAACCCTGATGACGACAAGGTTCTTGTTGAAACCGGTCGGTTAAAGTGTACTAATAATAAAAAAAGTGGTTAAAACAAAGTTGTTTAATTTTATAATTTATATATGTTTGGGACTCCTGGTTTTTAGTCATGGTTTCTTCCTCGCTTTGTAGCCTCGTAATCTTGACTTCTGAAGTCGACTTCTCACGGTGCGTGTTAAAATCTTTATGTTACATTCACTTTCCAGTTCAGCAGATATCTTTCAAGACGCACTGAGGCAATTTTTTAATATTTTTTTAACCAAACTTTGCGACTTGAAATGATCCTTTTTCTGTAAGTTTTTTTTTATGGTTTTTATAAGAACTAGTTTTTTTTAAGTTAATTGTTGTTTAGACCGCACACAGGGAGCATTTAATTTTCCTAAACAATTAAACAATACCTTTTCTTCAAAATGCAAAAACAACACTTTCTGCCCTGAAGCGGGTAAATATTATGTCAAAAATATACCTCTTTTGCTGGGATATAGTACATTTTCTGGGCATTCCGAAAACATGCACAACTGAAAATTGAAGATTTTTTATTTATGATGTTCTTGAAAGGAGTGAGCAATATGAATACTTGGCACAATCATATCGATTAGAACCTAAAATGTATGGATGTGAAGGAAGTGAGGAGTGTTTGTCAGGACAGAAGAGTGTGGCGTTCCGTCCTCTCTGCCTACCCCTGCGGAGAAACGGCGTGATGATAGTAGTATTAATAATATAATTTAACTCACCAAGAAAAGATCTCACTCCCAGCGTTCCTCTTGCTATGGACAGCATCATGGCAGCCATCGATATCCCCCCTCCAGTTGCAAAAACATAATTCTCTTTTGTCTGTGGTGTATTTTTTTTGCTCCACAAAGGCCATAGAGTACTTGCCACGATAAATATTAAAAACACAATGTAATCCACGATCAAAGCACTGTGGGCCATCGCCATTTTGAGAACTATTAATTTATTTTTTATGCGCGAGAACTTTTGTAGCTCACCTCACTCAGATCAAAAACACTTAACTAAATTTAAGAATTTAATTTATTTATTCAATATCACCAGATGTCATCTGCTTAGGAACATGGTTGTGAATTAACGTGGTTTTTTGCTGTATTGTTTCAGGTTTGGTTAAGAAATCATCTGGAAAAAGAAAACATATTTTATAAGATTAAGAATATATGACAAATAAACAATTAAGTTTTTTTACGAAGATTTTTATGTACAAATCTTTTTTCACATATCGCTCACTCCTTTCAACAACGTCATAAATCAAAAAACTTGATTTTTCAGGTGATCGTTTTCAAAGTTTAAAAATATAATATAATGTATTAAAAATCAAAATCAAGCCACTTATTGAACTTTTTACTGTGCAACAGATCTTTTTAGGTAAAATCTGAAAAAAAAAATTTCCATTTGAAAAATATTTAGTTTATTTGAAAAATAATAAAACGATACATTTTCCTCAAAATGCAAAAACAACACTTTCTGCCCTGTAGAGGGTAAATATTAAGTTAAAAATATGCAGCTTTTGCTGGGATATAATACATTTTATGGGCATTCCGAAAATATGCACAACTGAAAATTGGCGATTTTTGATTAATGACGTTCTTGAAGGGAGTGAGCGATTTCTGGGTTCCTGCACTTAGGAGTTATTTCACATGTTTGACAACTCAACATAGATAAGAAGGATATGGAAGTCTGAGTATTTGCAGAGCTTATGATCTGTCATATTTTTTTTAATTTTGACAAAATGTGAAAATAATTCTTATGTGGAGAAACCTAGATTTGTGAACAAGGATTTGGACATACTTAAAAAATGTTATAAATTAAATTATCTAGTAAAATTATAAGCGGGATGAAAATTAAAAATCATGTTTTCAGGCGTCGCCTAGTATGTAAAAATAATCCGGTTAGGATCGTGCATACGTCTAATTAAAAGGGTCGCTCGCTAAATAAAAGCTTTCTCAAACCATCCATAGATGGTTCCATTGATTTCACATATAAAGCGTCATTGGATTCATGGTTTATGTGAGAGATCCAAAAAAAATTGTAGTATGATTATCAATCGTTCGGTATCATGGTGAATGTTACACGTATGTAAAATAATTACTTGACTAGCCCATGACAGGCCATAAGCCCTGTAAAAACTCAGACCCATATTCTTCCTCATCTATGTTGAGATCAAAACGACCCCTTTTAAGTTTGTTAATGTAAAGACGACTAATTGTCAAAAAAAATTGAATACACACTAATCTTTGATTTTACACTGTAATATTAATTTAATATTACCCTCGATTGATCCCTGAAGCGCAGGAGTGATCACCATGCCTTCATGTTATTATGATCAAGATAACTCTTCGTCAATACAATGCAGTGCCCTATGAACCATTGGGTGGAGATAAGAGTTAGAAGAAGGTAAAAAAACATGTGTAGTTCTCGAAACCAGTCATGTTTGTTCCATATTTACACTGTCTTTACGTCATGTTGATACTGTCTTTATATCATGTTGATACCGTCTTTGTGTCATGTTAATACTGTCTTTATGTCATATCAATAACGACTTTGTGTCATGTACATTAATAAACTCAAAGGTGGTCTTATACAAGTGTTTTATTTTAAAATTTAAACCTTAAATTAATTCCATCACATAATTTTAATTTAAAAAATAGAAAATAATTACACAAAATTATGCACAAATCTAATTATGCTGATGTTCATAGTAAACACATAGTTTGTCCACTTTAAAAACGTAAACAAAAACACTCCAATGACAGTTCTATTTATGTTAGACTCAGCAAGCATGGTCTTGCGTAACATAGTACACTAAAACATTTAACGACATTATAATAAAACTTTATAACACGCCTCGTCGACATGACAAAAACCACGAAACACGCGAGCTTACACTACACGACTGAAAACAACTTTCTGATGCAATGTTTCATAACAATTTGAAGAAACATCCCTTATTAGTCATAACCCTAGCGGTGGAAATTGTAAGCTCTTAGTTTAGTATTCGTCCCAAAGATGGCGACGCAAGTGCCTCTGAATTAGCTATTTATTTTTTTTTATTTTAGGTACCGTAGAACGGGGCTATTTGCACTTTGATGTTTTACTTGAGCCCAGTACAAAAAAATATTTAGATCTGTATTTGGTCTACAATAATGAACGTATCGACATGATTCATTGTTTCCCTGACAGGTGACACTTATTGTCACGATACGTTCATTATTGTAGACCAAATACAGATTTCATTTTTTTTGTACCGGGCTCAAGTAACACATCAAAGTTCAAGTAGCCCCGTTCTACGATACATATGTAGATACATTTTATTTTGGACACACCCATTTGTGTCGGGTTGTGGTCCCGTGGTTAGTGTCGCAGACTCTTAAGTCAGAGTTTCTCGGTTCGAACACACTCTACCACAATCTGATACCTATTACTAATAATGAGCCGCTTAGGCTCACAGAAATACTTAGTATGAAATTGAAATATACTTGATAATAATGTATGTGTAAATAATAAAAACACAATATTTCTCTTTTAAATGAAATGTAAAAATATTTTTACCATTTATTTATTGAAATTATGAAACGGTTTTAATTTTTAAATCAAACACAGATTTTTTCAGTCTACTTTGTTATATTCAACTAAAAAAAACATAAAATTTATATTGTGATAATTGTTTTGCCTAGTTTTGGCATTTTGAAACGAATGTTGAATTTCAAACGAAATGTTTTTTGATAAAATACAACTAAGTAGACTCATCAAATCTGTGTTTATATTATTCTTTGGCATCTCATCAAAGATGAAGAAGAATATGGAAGTCTGGACATTTACGGGGCTGACGACCGTCATAGGCTGGTTCAAGTGATCACTTTACACACGTGTAACATTCACGAATTCTACCCATTATTGACAACCACACTACTCAAATTCTTGGAAGATCTATATATATGAACCAATTTAGAAACCTTTTTCTTGAATTACTAGAACTTCACTAGAGACATCTATTGGTGAGATGTAAAGAAGCTTTTTATTAAGCAGAAACTCTTATATAAGTATGTGAGGTCCGAATCCTGGATTATAATCACACACATGAGAAACGACAGAAAATACCATTTTTATTTTTATTATTTAAGCTTATAATTTGACCAGATAATTTATTTACAACATTTTGAGTGTGTCCAAATACTTGTATTTGGACACACTCAAAATGTTGTAAATCTGTGTTTGATTTAAAAATCAATACATAAATTAAAATTGATACATAAAAAAAATTTTTGTAACAAAAGGTACCGGTCGAAGTTCAAGAAAGCATTCAGCCGCAATTAAAAAAATAAATCACATTCGTTATCACAATTTCCAAAATATTTCCAATAATTACGATGCAGGCTATTAGCAGTGGGTTTAAATAGTTAACCGTTTAACTTGATAACGATATCACTAACTAGAATTTAATGGCACCAATGACGTTACCTCGTTTGATAACCAAAACCATTTTTGAATAGTATTTTTATTGTAGCTTTAACCCTTTGGTTACCAAAATCCGAAATATCGGTTTTTGGTACCCCAGCGCAGTGTTGCCAAATGCCAAACCAAAAAATCAAAATTACTCCGTCTAGAAATCTGTATATAATGAAAATCTGTAAAAAAATAATGGTAGTTTATTTTACTAAAATTAAACACTTGAATAATCCACTTAATCGAGTTTTATTTTTGTTTACGACTAGTTTCGAAAACGAAAATTGTTTTCATCTTCTGGTACAAATTAAAACTAATTAACAAAATAATTAATAATAATTCATAAATTAATATTTAATTTTAATAAAATAATCATGTCATTCCACAAAGTTAATGCCGAATCAATAAATAATTTAATGGTAGTTTATTGAAAAACTAACATTTTTGAGAAAATTAAACAGTATCGTACTTTATCAAATCCTTTTCTATGTTTAGTTTGAAGCATGGTTCATTGTTAATTAGTTGTTTAGTTATAGTAATAGTCCCTACATCGTTTCAATATAAAAATAATTACGTGTTTTGGTTTGATAAGAGACATAACAAAACGATAATCAGTTGTTTCAGAGTCGGAAAAACTAAATTTCCGCCAATGCCTTGTGTACAAAAAACTTGTTGCCAGAAAATTTCATCGACCCAGGACCTCCAGTGCGGTAGCCAACGGGCTGACCATTACACTACGGAGGCGGACAAATTTCTGACTTAGTAACCCCAAAATCCCTGGTAACCAAAGGGTAAACATGTAACCTTATGAAAACATGTCCATGAAAATGTCGTGCTAGATTGGCATTGTGATGGGCCGCTACAGTTTTGTCAATTACTTTTTGTATAAAAATTCGCGATACGACCTTAAACGCGTAGATAATATTTAAAATAATTAATCATACATCTGGCCCGGATGATTTTGTATTTTAACCTTTTGATGAGAACATCCGTAGTTTTCGAAACTAGTCGTGCTTACATTAATCTCAAAAGTGGTCTTACACAAGTGGTTTTATTTTTAGATATAAATTTTGGACTGATATTTCCTAGTGGATCCGCAGTTTATATAATAAAATAACATTTTTTTCCATACATATTTTATTTGACCAGTGACCGGTTTTCGTCGTTCCCGACCTTTTATTTGACCTCTCTGATGATGTCGGTAACGGCAAAACCCAGTCACTGGTCGAATAAAATATATTTGGCAAAAAAGTATGTTATTTGATTTAATTATGTTTTATTTTTGTATTAATTTTTTCTTTAACGTTTTATAAATCCTATTTCTTTAATTCACCTCACTTGAACTAACTAACCATCTTGCCTCTTCTCCACAGGGAGGATACTTTCATTATGTATTGTATTATATAAAATAATTCAAGGTTTCTAGCCGACTCGTAGTACAAGTATATCGCTTACTGCTTTCAACAACGTCATTTATCAAAAAACTTCATTTTTCAGGAGATCATTATTAAAGTTTAAAAATAAAATAAAATGTATTAAAAATAAATATGAAGCCACTTATTGAACTTTTTACTCTGCAACGCATCTTTTCAGGTAAAACCTGAATGTTTTTTCCCCATTTGAAAAATATTTAGTATATTTAAAAAAATTATTAAACAATACCTTTTCTTCAAAATGCAAAAACAACATTTTCTGCCCTGTAGCGGGTAGATATTAAGTTAAAAATATGCCGCTTTTGCTGGGATATAGTACATTTTCTGGGCATTCCGAAAACATACACAACTGAAAATGGACGATTTTTGAAATATGACGTTGTTGAATGGAGTAATCGATTTGTATAATAGGAAAATTGTCACCTTGAAAATATGTACATACAAAAGAGTAGAGAAATTTGAATATTTTAATGGCGAATTTGGCAAATTCATGTTATCACATAAAAATTAAATTTTAACATTGATCTCATTTTAGCACTATAGCATCAATGAATTAATTGATTCAATGTAACCTTGGATTGGTACCTAGCTTTCATGTAAGTAACGATCATAATGACGCTACTTCGATACGACGCAGTGTCCTATGCACAAAAAGAAGAAGAATATTGATTTATGATCAAAACACGTAGATTCTTAATCGTAGACAACGTAAAAGTAGAGAAAATGTGCGTTGATGAAGGTAAAACAGGAATAGAATTCCTAGACGTAAAAAGCGGAAAAACGTAAAAATGGGTGAAGCAAAAATTAAGTTTTAGTATTGTTGAATTAAACAAAAAAAAATTGTCGTTATTTTGTCGATTTGGTTTGTCGTAAAAAGCGGGAAAACGTAAAAATGAGGGAAGCAAAAATTAAGTTTTAGTAGGTATTGTTATATTTTGTCCGCCTCCGTAGTGTAATGGTCAGCACGCTCGGCTACCGTTCTGGAGGTCCTGTGTTCGATTCCCAGGGGGGGAAAAAACACTTCTTATTAATTCTTAAAGCAAGCTTATTGTAATTTTTTAAATAGTACATAAAAAACAACGTCTGTGTAGGATTTTTTTTGTAAATAAGAATATCCTGTAATAATAAAATCAAATAACGAATATTATAAGGTGTAAGGTTATCAAAAATTTGTCAATTTAAGCATAAATACAACTTCCAAAATTTATATAGTGTGCTTGTCAATCATAGGTAGAATGGCGTATGTTACACGTGTGTAAAGTGATCACTAAAACCATCATATGACAGGTCGTAAGCCCATATTCAGACATCCATATTCTTCCTATCTATGTTGTGATATATCTATTAAATAAGATAAACGTTGAAATATTGCGGAAGACGATACCTATTACACACCCACATAATATATTTTTTTTAAATATTGTAACCTTAGTAAAACATATGCATATAATTTAATTATGCAATAATTTTCATATTTTATAGTGATTACTTAAGGACAATGCTATAACAATAATTTTATATGAACAACTGAAGGGGTCAACTTGTTTTAAATTTAAATTATAGCATTAATAAACATATATTTTTTTAAAAATCTAAAAAATAAAAAAAACTTTATTTTTATTTATTTTTTTTAATCCGTGAGAAAATCACTGTCCCTCAATTAAAATGTCTTTTTCTACTTTATATCTAATCTAACTAACCATCAACCACTTCTCCGCCTGGGTAAGCAGAGAGAATAGAACGCCACACCACTTTGTCTTTGCCTAACCAATTTTATATTCAGGATTAATAAACATACATATATATATATATATATATATATATATATATATATATATATATATATATATATATATATATATATATATATATATATATATATATATATATATATATATATATATATATATATATATATATATATATATATATATATATATATATATATATATATATATATATATATATATATATATATATATATATATATATATATATATATATATATATATATATATATATATATATATATATATATATATATATATATATATATATATATATATATATATATATATATATATATATATATATATATATATATATATATATATATATATATATATACATATATATATATTTAAATATATAAATGTGTTTTTTTTTTATCCTGGAGAAATTTACTGTCTCTCAATCAATTAAAACCTTTTTTTACTTCTAATGTATATCCAATCTATCTCACTATCATGCCGCTTCCCCGCAGGGGTAGGCAGAGAGAATAGAACGCTACACCAATCAATCATAGCAAACAATCTTCACCTCTTCCGCATTTGTGCTTCTCATTATACATACCCGCCAATTATTCCAACTCCCGACCTGACCACTTTGAAGTATTTAACATACTTATCATGCCAAATTCTCCTCGGGTTTCTTCTGCTTCAATTACCAATCACATTCACTCCATAAATTTGTTTTACTGTATAAAAATAATATGTGATGGAAATGTTTTGGAAATGTGGAAGTGAGGAAATACCGGTCAAACAAATTTATGAGGCGAATCTAATTGAAAAAAGTAGCAGAGGAAGACCGGAGAAAACTGAGTATGATGACAAGCATGAATGTGGAAAAGGCTAAGAATATATGTAAAAACAATTTAGTGTAGCGTTATATTCTCTCTGCACACCCCTGCGGGAAAGCAGCTTCACGGTTAGTATATTAGTTCTTCTTCTAACCCTTATCCGCACCCAATGGTGCATAGGGCACTGCATCGCATTGATGCAGTGTCATCTTGATCGTTACTTACATGGAGGCAGGGTGATCTCTCCTGCACTATATTAAATTAATATCAGAGTGTAAAATCACCAATATTTATCAGTACACTTGTTCAATAATAAAAAATTATATTGCCATTTTACGAAAAATAAATATAGGATTATTAAATTACCGTCATAGTAATTAAAATCACTTTTTCGCACTCTCCACAATATTTATTTTAATTTAAATGTTTTATTGTATTCGACTGTTATTATCGTTGACAATTTTTAATTAGCGAAATTCGCGTTTCGAAATTTGTTTTTCTAGAGCGGAAGGCGCGTTTCGATGCTTCGTTTTCGAATCCCGGCGGTATACTAAACTTTCAGCGGCGGTTTAGCTCACTTCGGGGCTACCACAGCGAAACCAGTTATATCGCCGTCTCACCTCGCTCGTTACGAGGGGCATGGTGCAGAGCGAGACGGCAACATTTAGTGACAAGATACTAATATATATACCGATGGGTTTGTGCTATTCATCAGCCCGTTAACGAGACAAATCCCATTTGCTTGGAAGCAAAACGATGGACCCCAAATCATTAAAAAAAGTACGATGACATGTCAATTAAAATAATAATCAAATCAAAATCACTAATCTTACCATTACTCCGATTCCCAGCAGATAAAAAAAATGAAAATGCTATTTTCTGGCGTCTCTCATGTGTGTAATTATAATCCAGGATTCGGACTTCACATACTAATATAAGAGCTTCTGTTTAATAAAAAGCTTCTTTACATCTCACCAATTGTGAAGTTCTATTGATTCAAGAACAAGGTTTCTAAGTTGGTTCATACATATATATATATATATATATATATAGGACTTCCAAGAATTTGAGTTGTGTGGTTGTCAATAATGGGTAGAATTGGTGAGTGTTACACGTGTGTAAAGGGATCACTTGAAACCAACCTATGACGGTCGTCATCCCCGTAAATGCACAGACTTCCATATTCTTCTTCATTATTGATGAGATGTCAAAAAAATTATATAAATAAGTATATACATATATAAAATTCATTGAGTTCACTTTAAAAATATTTTTAGCATAATTTTGAAGGGAACAGTGCTAAAATGAGATCAATGTTACAACTAAGCGATAATTTTATAAAATGAATTTGCCAAATTCGCTCTTGAAATATTATAATATCGCTATTCTTTTGTGTACATATATTTTTTCATGTTAACGATTTTCCCATTCCTATATAAATTGTTTTGGTTATTTTTTTGGTAACTTTATTATTTGTGTTCCAGTCTTGTTAACCTTAATCCCATGTCCCAAAATTAAAATAGAAATTACTCATCGGGAATGTCATATGTTTGACTTACATATGTATATAATATGTAAAAATAAAGAAATAAATACATTTTGACTGCAATCATTTTACTCCTCCTATTATAGCGCTTAGAAAATAATTATTAAACATTATGCATCGTACATTTGAAAGCGAATTTAACAAGTGAGAACTGTTGAATGCTAATTTAAGTGGGTACTCATTTATACCAATAATTGGTGAAATCGATCATTATGACAATTATTGTCATCAGAAAAAGTTCATTATGACGTGAGTAAGGAGTGCGTCAATCAAATGTGCGTATTTTTAATTCAAGTTTTTCTTACAACATTTTGAGTGTGTCCAAATACTTGTTCACAAATCTGCTGCTGTTGTTTTTTTCTGCAGTGGAAAAATATTTAGTTCATTCAAAAAAATAATTAAACAATACCTTTTCTTCAAAATGCAAAAACAACACTTTCTGCCCTGTAGCGGGTAAATATTAAGTTTAAAATATGCCTCTTTTGCTGGGATATAGTACATTTTCATTCATAGTTACATGATTTTTTATTTATGACGTTCTTGAGTGAGCGATATAAAACAAATATTAGACACTTATTGAGTTTCATTTTATTTCACCCTACTAGTTTCGAAAACTACAGATGTTTACATCGACAGGTGATCATAAAAACTTATCTAGATATTCGTAGAGGTGAATGAATCCTTAATACATCAAAATGTAAAAATAACTTTGAATGAAGTTAATCTCTTATTTTCTCAACTTATTTAAATCGAATTCTTCATAAAAACGTGAAACACCGTTATTCCCTTTGCGATTCGTACGGCAGTGTACCTATGGTACATTTACATATGTGACTTGTCTTTGGGTCAACTTGGTTCACTGTAGTAAAAACGACAAAATAAATTAAAACCCAACCTCGAACTACACCCGACTAGACCGTGACATTCGCTCGACTATTATTAGACGTTTGAATTCGAGTTAGACGTCTTCATATCGATTTGACGATCGTCGTTTGAGTAAAAAAAATATATAAATGTAAGTATTTGCCGTTTAATTTTTTGAACTCCATTTTAAACTTTTAAAAAATTAAAATAATCAACTATGAGCAGGTATTTAAATGTTTTAGAATTTAGTACATAAACTCTGTTGATGACAAGGCTCTTGTCGAAACTGGTTGGATAAAGTGTACCATTAAAAAGTGGTTAAAAGTTGTTTTATTTTATATAGTTTATAATTATATATATTATATATAATTATATATTTTATCCGCCTCCGTAGTGTAATGGTCAGCACGCTCGGCTACCGTTCTGGAGGTTCCGGGTTCGATTCCCAAGGGGGGTAAAATAAATATTAGTGATTTTTTCACTGTTATATTTATTCAAAATTACCATGGACTGGTACCTGAAGCGGAGGGCTGATCACCTTTCCTTCATGTATAAACGATCAAGATAACTCTGCGTTTATATGACAGTGCCCTATGCACCATTTGGGTGCGGATAAGGGTTTTACATATTATAAAATTTGCCACAAAGTATCTGCGAAAAACATTCAAGGAACTCCATTTTAATTTATGTATTAAATGTTTGATCAAACACTGATTTTTTAGTGTACGAAGTTGTATTTTATTGTTGAAAAAACAAATAAAAATCAATTTTGTGACAAGTGTTTAAAAAAGCCATAACTAGGCGAAACAATTGTCTCAAAATTGTTATTTATGTGTTTTTTTCAATAATAAAATAAAACTCAGTAGACTCAAAAATTTATTGATTGATTTAACATTAAAAAACATTAAAATTATATTCAAATTCATTTATAATCAAAAATTTAAATACGTTACCTTCCGAATATTTTCAACTAAGAAGTCATACCACAACATAACCCTTGGAAATATTCGGTAGATACGCTACCTACCGAATATTTCCAACTAAGAAGTCATATCACAACATAACCCTTGGAAATATTCGGTAGATGTGTTACCTACCGAATATTTTCAACTACATAAGAAGTCATATCACAACATGACCCTTGGAAATATTCGGTAGATACGCTACCTACCGAATATTTCCAACTAAGAAGTCATATCACAACATAACCCTTGGAAATGTTCGGTAGATGTGTTACCTACCAAATATTTTCAACTACATAAGAAGTCATATCACAACATGACCCTTGGAAATATTCGGTAGATACGCTACCTACCGAATATTTCCAACTAAGAAGTCATATCACAACATAACCCTTGGAAATATTCGGTAGATGTGTTACCTACCGAATATTTTCAACTGTATAAGAAGTTATATCACAACATGACCCTTGGAAATATTCGGTAGATACGCTACCTACCGAATATTTCCAACTAAGAAGTCATATCACAACATAACCCTTAGAAATATTAGGTAGATGTGTTACCTACCAAATATTTTCAACTACATAAGAAGTCATATCACAACATAACCCTTGGAAATATTCGGCAGATACGCTACCTACCGAATATTTTCTACTACATAAGAAGTCATATCACAACATGACCCTTGGAAATATTCGGTAGATACGCTACCTACCGAATATTTCCAACTAAGAAGTCATATCACAACATAACCCTTGGAAATGTTCGGTAGATACGTTACCTGCCGAATATTTTCAACTAAGAAGTCATATCACAACATGACCTTTGGAAATGGGTTACCTTACACGATAAGTACACGAAACTAATTGTCGATAACTCGCTTGGCAAGGTCGACTTAAATCAATACCGACTCGAAATATACGGTGTTCCATATGATCTGAAAACTGTTTTTTCTCTAACTGCATATTTAAACATTCGCACGAGGCAAGAGGCAAGAATTGAAGGACTGGGCAAGCGCTCGTGATCACTCTCGCTGGCTAAAGATCTGTGGGAGTAAGTAAAGAGGATAGAACACCGAGCTACTCCATAATTTCTAACATCTTTCACTTGACAGGTGTGTCAACTTGAGATGAAACATCTGCTACAGTCAGCAGTCGGCCTTCTCCTGAGGAGTTCTACATGGTTTCCTCCCAGTAACGAGCAAATGCTGACAAGTTCCTGATTGGCCCACGGTAGATTACCCCTCCTGTTCCCAAAACAGATTAAAATAAAAACATGTTTTAGCTAGAAGAAACAAAATCCGATAGTTGATCTATAAACCTTACATAATAAGCAAGGAAAATAATAAATGCAACTGCAATATATCGTTCCTAACATTTTTAATTTGTTGCCGACGGAGGTTAGAGGTCAAAATGAAATATGGAACAAAGGCAAAATAAAAGAATGGGCGAATGATCAAGATGTATTTAATGAAAATTGTAAAATGTTTATATTCTTAATTTTTCTCTCTTTTGTGTGTATATTAGGTTAAAATGGTTAAAAATAATGAAAAATGTATTCAAAAAGATCTCCACCGACAAGACACACAAGGTGGCTTGGTGGGTCTCTGCAAAACTAAAGGATTTCGATATTTTGTCTAGTTTGTTGTTCAGCGATGATACTCATCCACAATATTCCACGTACCGGCAGTAATTTTAAATGTTAATATATCAAGATTGGATTGTCCCTTTGATTATATATATGACTGGGCACAATTTTGATTATGAAATATTTCAGATTTTAAATTCGTTTTCGTCGAATGTCCCCAAGACTTTAATATGGAATGGCGTTGCACATGTAATACTATGCATTTGCCAATGTCAAGTTAATTGAATTCTTAATTATAAAATGTGATAGACTATAAATTATAAAGATAAACTATAATAGATTTATATTATCCACTGACACTTCGTGATGGAATTGCATTTTTAATTTATTATTAGATTAAAACCAATATTTTTAGCTTTTCCACTTTTTTATTTGACCAGCGACCGGGTTTCGTCGTTACCGACATCATCAGACTGATGATGTCGGTAACGACGAAACCCGGTCGCTGGTCAAATAAAAAAGTGGAAAAGCTAAAAATATTGGTTTTAATCTAATAATAAAATAAACTATAAATTTATTGCATTTAATTTCAGAAAAACAACTAACAGTCTGTACAAAATTGGGTTCCTGCTCGCCAGGATGAGATGGATATCTGTAGGGAGGGGAATAAGCGGAGCCAGAGATTTAAAAAAAAATGGCATTTGATCATTTATTGGTCCCTAAGACTTAATTCCATATTTTAATATGGAATAAAGTTCTACTAAAATAATAATAATAACCATATCCGCTCCCTAGGTGGAGCATATGGAGTCCACAAACTGTCTCCAGGCTTTTCTGTCGGCTGCCAGCTCCCTTGCATCCTCCCAAGTCAGATCCGCGTCGCGAAGTTCTGACGAGAACTGCCGACGAATTGTCAGCAATGGTCGTCCTGGGCGGCGCGAACCTGATGCCTTGTAAAAGAGGCAAGCTTGATTAAGGCTCTCAGGAGGCATGCGGAGTACGTGGCCAAGCCAACTGAATCGCCTTTTTTTGACGACAGTTGTGACCAAGATTTGCTGCGTCCTACGCCTTATCTCTTCATTCCTCACAAAGTCAAACCACCGCACGCCTAAGATTCTCCGCAAACACCGATTAGGACTCGCTGGGTCCGCATTCAACAGTATGAAGGCTGTCTGGAGATCGGATTTATACTCGGTGAAAACCAAATGCCGCCTATACAATGCCTGCATTGCTCCTGTTCTCTTATACGGCTGTGAAACATGGCACCTTACAAGGGCCCAAAGCAGCCGTGTACTAAGCTTTGAGAACAGTTCTACTAAAGAACAGTAAATAATCTTTAAGGTCTGTTTAGGCAGGCTTGTTCGTGGGTTTCTTACGACGCATTTAATACACAGTTCTAGGTCAAGATAAACCAACAAGTAAAAGGATTGTTATGTACGGTTTTCTAATAGCAACAGAAGCTAATTATGTGAGAGTATAGTAAACATTTCCCTTGCTACCTGTCCTATCATAAATATGTCCATCCTACTTTATCCGCCAAACTGACACGTGAGCAAACAGGAAAGCGGTAGATTAAAGCTCTATTACGTTCAACTATCAACTTTGCGTGTAATCATAATTAGTTTTTGTTGACCAGTAAACGTAAGTTTTATTTAGTTATTTACTACATAACATATTACTTTTTTTAACATCTCAACATATATGAATTTACGGGTAATAGGATGGTTAAAGTGATCAATTGAATCAAGTGAAATCATGTAAACAGAAAGTCAGATGACAGACTTCCAAGTATCCCCTTGAAGTAATCCCTGAAGGACGCAGACCCCCAGGCAGACCTCCAAAAAGGTGGAAAGACAGCTGGGAGTCAACATCCCGGAGCGGAAGCACAAACAGATCCTAAGGATCTAGAAAAAGAAGAAGAAGAAGAAGAATTCGGACCTCACATACAAATAAAAGAGTTTCTGCTCAATTTTATTTTATCATATATATGTCTCTGGTGAAATTCTAGTGATTCAAACACAATGTTTCGGGTTTAATAAATACATCTAAAAGTTCCAAAAAAATAAGTAGTGTGGTTGTCAATCATGTGTACATGTGTATATATATATATATATATATATATATACATATATATATATATATATATATATATATATATATATATATATATATATATAAAAGAAAGAACGGTTAAACAAATTTATGGAGCGAATGTAGTAGGAAAAAGAAGCAGAGGACGACCGAGGAAAACTTGGCACAATCAGGTATGTCAAATACTTGAAAGCGGCCGGGTCAGGAGTCGTAATAATCGTCGGGTATGTATGAGGAGATGCATGAATGTAGAAGAGGCAAAGAATGTTTGCAAAGACAGAGTGATGTGGCGTTCGATTCTCTCTGCCTACCCCTGCGGGGAAGCGGCGTGATGGTTAGTTAGTTAGTTAGTTTTTTTATATATATATATATATATATATATATATATATATATATATATATATATATATATATATATATATATATATATATATATATATATATATATATATATATATATATATATATATATATATATATATATATATATACATATATATGTAAATTTAAAAATATATTTGTTTTTGAAAAATAACTTCTCCTTCAAAACTGCACTCAGTGGTGCATAGGGCACTGCATCATGTAAAAAAAAACATATCCGCTCCCTAGGTGGAGCATATGGAGTCCACAAACTGTCTCCAGGCTTTTCTGTCGGCTGCCAGCTCCCTTGCATCCTCACAAGTCAGATCTGCTTCCCGAAGTTCTGACGAGAACAGTTATCTTGATCATTACCACATAAAGCAAAGGTGATCAACCCTCCGCTTCAGGTACCAGTCCAGGGGTAATATTGAATAAACATGAGTGGAAAAATCACTTTTTTATATTTATTTGACCCCCCGCCCCTGGGAATCGAACCCTGGACCTCCAGAACGTTAGCCGAGCGTGCAGACGTGAAACATAACAGAAAAACCAGTGATATAATATTTCATCTACGTCAGCAATATAACATCTTACGGTAATTATCTTTCCCACACTTTAGAAGCAATTTTTTCACGTTTTTTTTTCTTGTTATATAAACACTAAATAATGGACTATAATTTTGCGTGCTTAAAACCAAGATACTTCGTTTTACACATATTTTTTTCATTTCCATAGTAATAATGTAAACGGAAGTACGTAATGCCCGGGCAGACGATTATAATCAAATTGCCACACATAATTTAAATGAATTTATCCAAAAAAAAATTTAAACACTGAAATATTGATGCATGTGTCGAATTAGGTTTTTTTTAAAGTGATTATTATAATTTTTCATATATTTTTCAATGTAATTTTATTATTATTTTGTATTTTATCAATGCATTAAAACTCGTAATTCACTTACTGCAACGCAGTCAACAGTCCCTCAGACGAATGTGCGGCAAATCAATATTGAAGAGACAGATTTTAAGCTCCTTTTTTTCTTGTAGACGTATCACTCATGTAGTACATGCTTGCTAACTTTTTACTTTTTACTTTTCCATCTTTTTTTTCTTTTTTTAAGTTTTTAATTTTATTTTTTTAAAAATATTTTTTTTTTGGTTTTCTGATAGTATTTTTATTTTTTGTATTTTATATTAACACTATTATTCTAGTTTTACTTAAAATAACTATTGTATTCTTGCTAGTGCCCTTTACTATGACCTAAATTATATTCTATTCCCACACACAAGCCATGCCTTTGTGGGATCTTTTTTTGTTTTTGTATTTTATTCATATTTTTATGTATTTGAATTTATGTCATGTTTGTATAGTGCAAAAGAATTTTAAATAATGAAAAAAATATATAAAAACTGGAAAAATGTAAGAATTACAGAACCTTCGAGACGTGCATATTATATATGTATATGTATTATGTAAACAATAAAACAAGGGTGCCCAACCGGCGACCCGCGGAGCAAATCACACATTTTTTCCTTTGGTGTACACAAATCCACCATAGGAACATTCCACTGTGCATAGTTCGTATAATATCCCATATCGCTCACTCCTTTCAAGAACGTCATAAATCAAAAATCGTCAATTTTCAGTTGTGCATGTTTTCGGAATGCCCATTAAATGTACTATATCCCAGCAAAAGAGACATATTTTAAACTTAATATTTACCCGCTACAGGGCAGAAAGTGTTTTTTTGCATTTCGAAGAAAAGGTATTGTTTAATTATTTTTTTAAATAAATTAAATATTTTTCAAATGAAGAAAAAACCTTCAGGTATAACCTAAAAATATCTGTTGCACAGTAAAATGTTTAATCAGTGGCTTGATATTTATTTTTAAAACATTGTATTATATTTTTAAACTTTAAAAACGTTCTCCTGAAAAATCAAGTTTTTTGATTTATGACGTTCTTGAAAGGAGTGAGCGATATATGCGAGTATTTCACTTTCCTGGCAATTTCAAGACCCATAATGGCGTCAAGTAGTAAAGACGTTGGACTAAAGAAGAAAAGAGTAACAGAATAAATGAGAAGTTATAATACAGATGGAGTATAAACTATTTTTTCGTGGAATTTAAAACCTAAACCAATATGCCTGGATATGTAATTATCTTGTTTGCTGTGAATAATTGAATAAATTGTATTTTGCGGCCCGGTAGGAAAACTCATTTCCAAAACCTGGTCTAGCTACTGATAATGTCGGCCATCCATGCTATAAAGCCTTATACATAATATACGTTGGCAAGGGAATTTTCTTAAATAATATATTTATTTATTTATTTAATATGGTTACATTTTCAAGTACAATATAAAACATTTTCTAAACATTATTCATATGACAACTTAAGTTTTAGATTCGCTGTGCCTCTCCAAAAAAGAGACTGAGCTCTTGTGCTTGGAGAGGGACTTACACTCAATCACTTTAATGTTTTATATAATTAATGGTATGGTCTTTTTTATATATATTTTTTTCAAGATTTATATGTAATGGGCATTAATTATTTTCTTAAGAATTTTAATATCTTCCATTTTTTTATTTCTTTAGGGAGTTTATTGAAATATTTAATTCCTAAATATTTAAAGTTTTGTTAAAATTGCTTAGTATTGCATTTTGGAGTTGAAAAATCAATTAAGAATCTCGTAGATAAACTTCTTTTTTAATTAAAATATTTGTAACCTTTTAGTATTTGAAAAATTGCGTTTTTCTATAAATGGTTTCTATGTTTGAGAGTTGAAATTTTGTAAGTAACAATTTTGTTGAAAACGTTTTTTTTTTTAATAACTTTAATTATTGTTTTCTGTACTATTTTCACAGAGTTCAGTATGTTGTTCTACGAGCCTCCCCATCCAACAATGCCATACTGTAGTAGTGAGTGTACAATAGCATAGTAAACACTTTTTAGGTTGTCGATGTTCAGTATGTTTCGAATTCTAATAAAAATTAAAATTAAAAAATAAATTAAAAAAAAAAAAAATATATATATATATATATATATATATATATATATATATATATATATATATATATATATATATATATATATATATATATATATATATATACATAAATACATTTTTTAAATGTTTTGTTTTATAATATACATATGCTGCTATTTTATTCGTTTATTACTTTTTGGTAGGCTCCGCAAAAACTATAGTAAAATGCAAATGATTTGCGTGCGACATTAACACAATATTATTTTGTGGCAATTTGTCAACGTCTTCTGACGTCACGGCGGGTATATTAGCGAACTTCTTTTGTTCAGAATATTGCTTTGTTGGAATGAGCAACCTTATCAGTTGTTCGGATCCATGATTAGTGTGCTGGAACTAAATACCCATGAATGCACTCAAATTACTCACGGCACTAAATAAATAAAAAATCAAAATAAATAAATGAATGAGATGATTTTTTTAATAACACAGGGTGGCGCAAAATTACTCACCCCATCGGAAGATGTTATAATTTTTGCAAATGGCGTCGTAAGTCAATCATATTTGACATTTGTAAAGTAGGCAGCTGCAGTGTACAAAGAAATTGATAAAACGGACATAATTATTTTTTTATTTCATAAAAAAGAGAAATTTATTATTAGATTAAAACCAATATTTTTAGCTTTTCCACTTTTTTATTTGACCAGCGACCGGGTTTCGTCGTTACCGACATCATCAGACTGGATGATGTCGATGATGTCGGTAACGACGAAACCCGGTCACTGGTCAAATAAAAAAGTGGAAAAGCTAAAAATATTGATTTTAATCTAATAATAAATTAAAAATGCAATTCCATCACGAAGTGTCAGTGGATAATATAAATCTATTAAAAAGAGATCTTTTAATCGTTATTCCACATATAGATACTGCTCAAATATATTATTTTTGGCAAATGAAGGAAATTTAAATAAATTGGAAATTAAACAAAATAAGGCGATTAGAATAGTACTCGAGAAAAATATATATAATAATACAGAAAAAATGAGAGAAAAACTCAACTGGTTACCTATAAAAAAGATCCTAAAATTAAATATGCTGATCTTTATATATATATATATATATATTTTTAAACGATAAATTACCCAAATATTTTCAGGATAAAATAGTGCTAATCAAAAATTTTCATGACCATATTACTAGAAATAAGGATATAATAAGACTGTCATTGTTGAAAAAATCAAAGTCACAAAAATTGTTTAATGTATAAGGGTTTGAAAATGCATGATAAGATGCCTGAATGTATGAAGAATGAAAAGAGTCTGAAAGAATTTTAAAATAAATGTTTTGTTTATTGTAATAAGATGTAAATATATTGGGTAATATATCCAAAAAAAACAAGGTTTGTTGAATTGAATTCTACATTTATTTATGTATATGTTAATACGTGACGCGTTTCTTCTTCTTAGGACATTATCAAACACCATTAACAAACATAGAGTGTTTGATTATGTCCTAAGAAGACGAAACGCGTCACGTATTAACATATACATAAATAAATGTAGAATTCAATCCAATAAACCTTGTTTTCTTTTGGATATATTACCCAACAATTCAATATGGAATTCTACCAACTGTCTTCAGTTACAATAAACAATGTTAATTTATATTTATGATGTAAATTAAGTGTAAACAATATTTTATATAAGTATAGTTTAAGCTAATTAAACAAATAAAATAAAACAAATTAACAAAGATAATCTAGATTTGAAAACAAATATTTGGACACACTAAAAATTCTGAGGATATTTTAGAGGCATATAAATATCGTTAGAAGTAATTCGTTTAGAATAACCACATTTTAATTGTGAAGATATTTTTTTTACTCGTACGTCGAATGCATTGTGGCTACAGCTCAATTCTTCGATAAAGGCAACATATGAACTTTCTAACAACTCAAATGATAACCCATTATAACCTGCATTCAATTCATACATGTGTTGACCAAACTATTAGCAAACTGAAGTACCTGCGTTGTGGTTTTGTGGCTGCGTGGATATATGTTGATGAAAAGGTCAATCGTTCCATTCCCCAAAGACTATAAAACATGTTTTTTATTTTTTTATTTTTTAGCGAACGGACGTTTCTGCCATTACACAAAATAATAGTAATAAATAATTATATATTAAAAAAAAAAATTAAAAAAAAAAAAATATATATATATATATATATATATATATATATATATATATATATATATATATATATATATATATATATATATATATATATATATATATATATATATATATATATATATATATAAATATATATATATTTATATATATATATATATATATATATATATATATATATATATATATATATATATATATATATATATATATATATATATATATATATATATATATATATAACCCTTATCCGCACCCGAGTGGTGCATAGGGCACTGTCATATAAACGCAGTGTTATCTTGATCGTTTATACATGAAGGAAAGGTGATCAGCCCTCCGCTTCAGGTACCAGTCCATGGTAATTTTGAATAAATATTACAGTGAAAAAAATCACTAATATTTATTTTACCCCCCTTGGGAATCGAACCCGGAACCTCCAGAACGGTAGCCGAGCGTGCTGACCATTACACTACGGAGGCGGACAAAAAATATAAAATAATAAAAATTAATACAGAATGATGGTTTCATTAATTGATTCGGCAGTCACTATGTTGTAAAAATCTATCCATTTTCAATTCATGTTTTACTTGGTAAATAACACTATTTTAAACACGATTGATAGAGTAAATATTTCAACACACAAATCTATTAACAACGTTTTGAGTGTGTCCAAATACTAACATCTCACCAATAGATGTCTCTAGTGAAGTTCTAGTGATTCAAGAATAATGTTTCACAATTGGTTCAGATGTATATAGAACTTCCAAGAATTTGAGTAGTGTGGTTGTCAATAATGGATAGAATTGGTAAATGTTACACGTGTGTAAAGTGATCACTTAAACCAGCCTATGACGGTCGTCAGCCCCGTAAATGCACAGACTTCCATATTCCTCTTCATCTTTGATGAGATGTCAAAAAATAATACAAACCTATATTTGGTCAGTAACTATGTTTACATTATGCCTTTTTTAACCGATGGTATTTACTAGTGGTAAATAGGTTTTACCTTTTGAACCGGTGGCGATGATATGTACTAGCAATATTATTTAATAAGACAAGATGAATTTTCAATTAAATCATAGTTTAAATGCGTTTAGCTTTGTATTATAATCTGATGCGTGTTTCGGTACATTCCGCATCATTTTACGCGTTTGAAAATGATGCGGAATGCATCAAAACACATGTCGCTCACTCCTTTCAATAGCGTCATATATCAAAAATCGACAATTTTCAGTTGTGCAGTTTTCGGAATACCCAGAAAATGTACTATTTCCCAGCAAAAGTGGCATATTTTTAACTTAATTACCCGCTACAGGGGAGAAAGCTTTGTTTTTGCATTTTGAAGAAAACGTATTGTATATTTTTTTTAATTTACTTAATATTTTTGAAATGGAGAAAAAACCTCCAGCATTTACCTAAAAATATCTGTTGCACAGTAAAGAGTTCAATAAGTGGCTTGATATTTATTTTTAATACATTTTGTTATATATATTTTTTTAAATGACCTTGTTGAAAGGAGTGAGCGACATGTCATAATAGATTTTAAGAAATATTGGTGTTTAACAAGTAAAAGTTATATTCAAATTTGTTATTTAATACACTTTTATTTGTTTCCCTATTGAGGTTTTTTTATATTTGCTTTGCATGAAAAATGTGTGTTTCGGCTTAACACAGACAAAGCTTTTAGAGATTTGTAATATTGTAAATTATAAAAAATTAAAATAAATTAAATACGCAAAAATAAGGATACATCACTGGCGCGTAAATTCTTCACAGTTGAAGGATCCTTGGTATAAAACCTGCATTCTAAATGTAACTCATCGGGATGGAAAGCTTCTCTGAGATGTTTGCTACATAGTAGAGAAAATAGCATATACAGGTTGTACTTGCTCTTAACAACAACAAAAATCTTTATCATGCATGGTTTATTTAAAAAAAAAATTATAATAATTTTCCTAATTAAATTTTGCATAAATATTACTTATTTACAAGTTTAATAAAAATGTAAAAATGGACAAAAATCATAATAATAGTAATTTTCTCGTAGCATTTTTCAAACATTGTAATAAGGACAGTTGAGAGGTGATTCATTGAAAAATGAAAACCGATTCAGTAAATTTGAGATTTTACTCCACAAGAGAAAAAGCAAACATTTTAACGTTGGAAGATAATTTATTTTTACAGAATATTAACGACTAAAAAAATGTTTTTTTTAACAAATATATATATATATATATATATATATATATATATATATATATATATATATATATATATATATATATATATATATATATATATATATATGTTTGAAAATCCATTTCCGATTAACAAAATTGTCATTTTACAACGTGGTAATATTCTTCTTTGTGATTTAAGGGGGTTAAACTTTCATTAATTGATTCGGCAGTCACTTTGTGGTAAAATCTATCCATTTTTAATTAAAATTTTAGATGGTAAATACCACTATTTCTTAAAATCTACTGTGACATGTATTTCGATGCATTCCGCATCGAAACACACGGTGTTTGAAAATGATGCGGAATGCATCGAAACACGAGTCACAGTAGATTTTAAGAAATAGAGGTATTTACTACGTTAAACATTAATTAAAAATGGGTGTATACTAATAAAATAAACAATATGTTGCTTTTAAATTAAAGTGGGACAGTAAAAATTTGTTCGTAATTAATCTTTTATAAATTACTTACAATATATGACAGTCCACAATATTTTTCTATGTATCTGATTCTCTCGTTTTATTCCGTGCGACGTCTGGTAGGTACTATATGTAGGTACTTAATAAAATCTATAGGTAGGTACCTAGGTATTTTATTACATATATATATATATATATATATATATATATATATATATATATATATATATATATATATATATATATATATATATATATATATATCCATATATATATATATATATATATATATATATATATATATATATATATATATATATATATATATATATATATATATTTAAATTAATGAAATTTTATATTTTTCAAATACATCCTGTATTTAAGTACGTAATAATACGTCAGAAAGTTCAAAGTCCTGCAAGAGTTCGCGATTCAAGTTCTATTGTGCTTTTTTGCATCGGTGCAGTGGGGCGAACGTACATTACAACGCACCTGTGCGTGGTCACCGCACTATACTGCACCGGACTCGTGTTATTCTTGACTGCACTCGTACATAAATGCAGCCATTTCCAATACATATTATGCAACGGAAAAACATGCTCTCAACCTTCAAAAGTATAACATAATAAACCTCATAAGGCTGAGATTTCAAAAGTTCAAATTCAGAATGTGTCGGATTGTGGTCCCGTGGTTAGTGTCGCGGATTCTTAAGCCTCATATATTCATAGATACATTTTTTTTTAAATAAAAGAGAAATATTTGTGTTTTTATTATTTACACAAATATATCAATTTCATACTATTTCTGTGAGTCTAAGCGGCTCAATATTAAAAATAGGTATCAAATTGTGTTAGAGTGGGTTCGAACTGAGATACTATGACTCAAGAGTCCGCGACACTAACCACGGGACCACAATCCGACTTGAAACACAAACGAATTGTAAATAAAAACACCTGTTTTTTACCACTTGAGTTTTATATTAAATGGTAAAAAAGTAAGTGTTTTAATTTATAATTTAATTATGTCTTACCACAAAGTGAATGCCGAAACAGTAAATAAATTACATATAAACATTAACATGGTTAACACTAAAAATTTACATAAAAACAATTTCAACAAAAGTGTCGGGTTGTGGTCCCGTGGTTAGTGTCGTGGACTCTCAAGTCAGAGTTTCTCGGTTCGAACCCACTCTACCACAATTTGATACCTATTTCTAATAATGATTCGCTAAGGCTCAAAGAAAAAGTGTGACATTGAAATATTTATGTAAATAATAAAAACAAATATTTCTCTTTTATTTAAAATAAAATAAACAATGCGACCGGCCGCGCTAGGGGCTAGACGTATTTCCACGCACAGTTTTTTCAATTTTTACAATTCAATGATGTGGGAGATGTGAAGATTGCTTGCAAATACAGATTGGTGTTGCGCTCTATTCTCTTTGATAAACTGATCACTTAAACCAAACAATGACAGGTCGTTAGCCTAGACTTGGATATTCCCATATTAATACACCTTTTGTCTATGCTGAATTGTCAATTAAGGGAGTACCTACTCTAAATAAACAATTAAGTACGCGACCATAATATATATATATAAATATATATATATATATATATATATATATATATATATATATATATATATATATATATATATATATATATATATATATATATATATATATATATACATATATATATATATGTATATGTATATATATATATATTTATATATATATATATATATATATATATATATATATATATATATATATATATACATATATATATACATATATATATATATATATATATATATATATATATATATATATATATATATATATATATATATATATATATATATATATATATATATATATATATATATATATATATATATATATATATATATATATATATATATATATATATATATATATATATATATATATATATATATATATATATATATATATATATATATATATATATATATATATATATATATATATATATATATATATATATATATGTGTGTATATACATAATTTTTGGCAATGCCATAGCGTGTTTGATTTGCACACTTCAATCATGATGATAATGGATAGTTTGTTTGGATGATAATGGAGATTTTATCATAAATTTAATACGACCGACGTGATTTTATTAGTGTTTCCGGGTTATTTGAATTGAATTGAATAAAGTGCCATTATGCAAAATGCAAAAAATAGAGAATTATTTTTATAACTATTGAAAAATTATTTTAGCAAACTGATGAATGAAGAATAATTTTAATCACTAAGCAGTCCTTTTTTTAAAATATAAATGAGAATTATGTTTTTTTAGAATACATATTGAAAAATATTTTAAAAACGAGTTAAAAATATTTTTTAAATCATTTTTCAATACCTCTTTTTTTCTAAACCGCATTTTTCTTTCAAAGAATAACATATTTTTTCAATACAAAAACGGTGTTTTGAGCAAACATTCAATTCAAGTAAAATTTTACTTGGGTTTTAAGATAATATTATACGAATGTTATTTATTTTTTCATTATTTGTTTCGGTAGTCACATTGTGGTAAAATATTAAATAAAATATTGAATTTGGAATTAATAATAAATAATAAAACCCTTTTCTGCACCCCAATGGTGCATAGGGCACTGCTTCATATGAACACAGTGTTATCTTGATCGTTTACACACGAAGGAAAGGTGATCAGCCCTCCGCTTCAGGTACCAGTCCAGGGTAATATTGAATAAATATTACAGTGAAAAAATCACTTATATTTATTTGACCCCCCTGGGAATCGAACCCGGGACCTCCAGAACGGTAGCCGAGCGTGCTGACCATTACACTACAGAGGCGGACAGAATATAGAATTAAGTTTTAAAAAATTATAAAATACCACTATTTTTGTATTTTAACTTCATTTTACTTTATTTATTCTTTATTTTTTTAGTTTTTCGGTATGTACTAAGTAAAACTCAAATTAAAAATTAATAAACAATATTTTGAGTGTGTCCAAATACTTTTTCACAAATCTGGATTTTCTCCAATTAGGAGTTATTTTTGCCATCTTAACATGGATGAAGAGAAAATTAAAGGCTTGGCATTTACAGGGCTTACGACCGTCACACGACCGGCTTAAAACCAGCCTATGACGGTCGTAAACCCAGGCTTCCATATTCTTCTAAGTCTATGTTTGAATGTCAAAAAATAATATGATAAATGAATATTATCTGATAAAGTTTAAAGAGAAATATTTGTGTTTTTTATTATTCACACAATTATTTTAATGTCAATGACTATTTCTGTGAGCCTGAGCGGCTCATTATTAGAAATAGGTATCAAATTGTGGTAGACTGGGTTCGAACCCAGAAACTCTGACTTAAGAGTCCGCGACACTAACCACTGGACCACAACCCGTCACATTTCATATTTGAATAAAAAAAAATCTGCAAAACCAACATTTACGAGTTTTTTCCCGTTTTTTAAATCACATTTTTAAAATCACCTTTTCATATGGTGTACGGAGTGTGTGGAAGTTTTTGGTATCGTAAGGGAAGGGTAATTAACTAAAACCTAACCATGAGTATTTCAATGTTTTAGAATTAGTACATAAACCCTGAGGATGACAAAGTTCTTGTCGAAACCGGTTGGGAAAAATGTACCTATAAAAAGTGATTAAAACAAAGCTGTTTTATTTTATATATGTAGTTTATAAAATGTGCCACAAAGTAGCAAAAAACATTCAAGAAAAAAATCTTGTTACATGACTGTCAAACTCGCTAAACGGTATCTAATGAGGTTCATGCTACTTGTCAATAAACATAGCGTGTTTATTTAAAAATTAAAAACGAAAATGTGTCCATTATCGACCTCTGAAATGATTTTGTCCACATTCGAGGTAATGTATCACCGTCATAAATAATGATTTTTGTCCATTCGACGACATGTGACTCCGCCGACACGTGACAGTCGCAACTCGACATGAGTCATTCGCTGACTGTTATTGTCATTCACGTTAACTTGTTTATAATGGCCTATAACCATTTGCCAAAAACAATTTTCCTTGTTTTTGACCCTCTTCAACCCTGCTTATTATTTTCATCTGATCACGAAAATCTCTACTTATATCGCTCACTCCTTTCAAGAACGTTATAAATCGAAAATCGACAATTTTCAGTAGTGCATGTTTTCGGAATGCCCGGAAAATGTACTATATCCCAGCAAAAGCGGCATATTTTTAACTTAATATTTACCCGCTACAGGGCAGAAAATGTTGTTTTTGCATTTTGAAGAAAAGGTATTGTTTAATTATTTTTTAATAAACTAAATATTTTTCAAATGGAGAAAAAACCTTCAGGTTTTACCTAAAAAGATCTGTTGCACAGTAAAAAGTTCAATAATTGGTTGATATTTATTTTTAATACATTGTATTATATTTTTAAACTTTAAAAACTTTGTCCTGAAAAATCTAGTTTTTTGATTTATGACGTTCTTGAAAGGAGTGAGCGATATGCGTTTGATTCAAGTCTCTTTTCACGATATTTTTAACATTTTGTTAATTTTTAGTGTAATGAATAATCGCCTCAGATCAAAAGCGATACATCTACGTCAGAAAGTTTTATTTCCATGTCGAAAGTCCGGTTATGCATTCGAGTTCTGGACCACCATACTGGTTGAAGGCACCGAAAAGGCAAAATGATATAGTATGGAGACGACATGGAACCGTTGGTTTCAGAAACCAGTTATATAGGTGCCCGTGGACCGTACTGAGAAGATTGACCCTTTAACATCCAGTGGATGTGAATTTGTCCGCCTTCGTAGTGTAATGGTCAGCACGCTCGGCTACCGTACTCGAGGTCCCGGGTTCGATTCAAATATGGGAGGTTCAAATGAATAGATCATTTTCAACAACATTTTGAGTGTGTCCAAATACTTGTTCACAAATCTGGATTATCTCCGATTATAGGAGTTATGTTTTATACTATTTTGTTGACATCACAACAAAGATGAAGAATTATATGGAAGTCTGGGGATTAACGACCGCCATAGCCTAAAAAGTATCCTTTCATCTCACCATACATGTCTCTAGTGATTCAAGCACTTTGTTACGAATTTAAACAGCATACGAATATACAGAAGTTTCAAGAATTTGAGTAGCGTGGTTGTCAATCGTGGGTAGAATTGATGAATGTTACACGTGTTTAAGTGATCACTTAAACTAGCCTCTGCTTATTCACCATTCAAACTTATTTTATACATTGTTTTCCTGCACATTTGTCTAGAAAAATTTCATTTAATTATGATTAATAAGTTTTTTAAACAATAATCGACCCAAGAAGGTGTGGTAAGAAAAATAAAGAAAAAACAAATAATTTTATCATAAATGAATATATCGCTCAATCCTTTCAGCAACGTCATAAATAAAATAAAAACTTGATTTTTCAAGAGATCGTTTTAAAAGTTCAAAAATATAATTATATATATTTAAAATAAATATCAAGCCACTTTTTGAACTTTTTATTGTGCAAAAGATCTTTTTAGGTAAAACCTGAAGGTTTTTTCTCCATTTGAAAAATATTTAGTAAAATAAAAAAATAATAAAACAATACCTATTCTTCAAAATGAAAAAAACAACTCTTTCTGCCCTGTAGTGGGTAAATATTAAGTTAAAAATATGCTACTTTTGCTGGGATTTAGTACATTCCGAGTATTCCGAAAACATGCACAACTGAAAATTGACGATTTTTTATATATGACGTTGTTGAAAGGAGTGAGCGATATGTGCGTCTCAAAGTGTTAAGACGAGTGTTCGTACATCACAGGATCCATTGCATCACATTTGAAATATTATTAATACTCAGTATGTGAATGCATTTTTTCAATGTAATTTTAAACGGTATTTGAAAGATATTTTTTTTAAAAGATATTTTTTACGAGATTTTTTAATGATATTTATTTTTCACATTTAACTTGCTTATTATGTACAATGTTTATAGATCATTAAGTGGATTTTTGTTTCTACTAACATAAAAAAATATTTTATGACTTTCATAAATAAAAAATATAAAAAAATAATAAAGAAAAAATACGAGAAAGGTTTGTAGATGGATAATTATTTGAAATTAAAAGACAAAAGAAAATAATCTAAATGATTTATTTAAAATGTAATTTGTTTTAAAATCACCATAAATTAAAGTGATTTTATAACAAAGTTACATTTTAATTATAAAATGGAAAATCACAAAGTAAGTGTTTCAAATATAAATTATAAATAATAATGGGTAATTTTACATACAATATTTTCTTAAAGGTGATATGGACATGTGGAGCGAATGGAAAACGAGATAATGACTAAGAAAATATATGTGGCGAATGTTAGCGGGAGAACAGAACGAGGACGGCCGGATAAAGACTTGGCACGATTAAATCAATCAGAATCTAAAATGTTGTGGTGTCAAAAGTTTGCGTAATCGGAGAGCATGTATGACTTGCCTCAATTTGATGCAGTGCCTTACGCACCATTGGGTGCATCTATAGATTTTACAATTTCTACCACTTGAACTATTTTTTTTTTATTTATTAATTTTACCTTCATGTAAAGAAAATAAATAAGTACATTGGCGAGCTTATTGGTAAAAAGCAATATCTTCCAACCAACCAAAAACAAACTAGTGATATTGATCAAAACGTTTGATACCATATATAGCTGTTTGCAATCAGAGGGTATATAGTACTTGGACATTAAAAAAATTATTACAAATTAACATGTAAAAAAATATAAATTACAAAAGATGATAATAAGGAGGGCAAAATAAAAAGGGAGTTTAAGGAAGGAGGTAGAGGGAAAAACTAAGGGAGGAGGTTTGATGTACAGTTAGGATTCTAATGATAAATAGTAATGTCTCAGACGTTTCTTAAAAGTGATTAGAGAAGGTGCATTTGTTTACGCGGAGAGGTAATTCACTCCATAGTCTGGCCGCTTGGACAGAGAAGGAATTACTGAAGAATGATGTGTTATGGCGAGGTTAAGTGTTCTTTCTTGGGAGGAACGAAGGGATAGTCCATGATCTGAGCGGTATATAAAATTTTCAGACAGACATTAAAGTTTAAATTTAACCATTGTTTAAAATAATTTTAAAGTGAATAATAATTTTTATTACTTGTTATTCAATAAATCGAATTGATTATAATTAAAGATGTCGGAATAATTGACAAAAAACTCAAACGCGTTTTTGTTGCACACAATAATAACCAATTTGTAGTTTGGGACTATAAGTATTCTTTTTTTTATAAATGATTATTTCTCAAGTTATCTAATACTACAATTACTTACTAACCATCGTGTCGCTTCTCCGCAGAGGTAGGCAGAGAGAACGCCAAACCAATCTGTCTTTGCAAATAATTATCGTCTCGTCCACATTCATGCATCTCCTCACATGTAAATACCACTCAATCATTCCATCTTCTGAACTGACTCATTTAAAATATTTAAAATACTTGATCATGCCAAGTTTTCCTAGGTCATCTTCTGCTTCTATTATTCTACTGGTTGGCCACATTTGCCTTATAAATTCATTCCATTCACATGCCTAAACCATTTTAACACACCTTTCTTCATTTTATCGATAATGCTTATCTCAGCCTTGCATTCTTACCTTATATCACCATTCAAACATCTATCATACAATGTTTTGCCGCACTGAGAGATCGCATTTCGACTACATTCAGTCTACTTTCATCCTTCCATTGCGAATTCTATGCTTCTCTTCCACACATTAGGGTTGGAACCAGGACTCTATTATATTAAAATAAACCTTTAAATATGTCAGTTTACAGAAGATATAAATATGATTTTAAATACAACTCTGTACAGTAATACCTCGATATAACGGACTAATTAAAGGAGGGGAGACGCCCGTTGAAGCCGACATTTTTTTTTCCTTTGGCGATCAAGGGATCTTGCATCCCTTATGTCACTGCGACCATATTAGGTCTATTGTGACTTCCGCCACGTAATAAAAAAAAGGTTTAAAATAAATGAAAAAAGTTTTTTTAATATGATCACTGTTATAAATACACAAGATATAAATACACAATACACAAAATACAAACAAAATTCTATATACTTATATGTCTTCGGACACTCGTCGTGAAGTGACATTGCTGTTTGATATAAAAAAAATTAAATGGAGAAAAAACCTTCAGGTTTTACCTAAAAAGATCTGTTGCACAGTGAAAAGTTTAATGAGTGGCTTGATATTTATTTTTAATAAATTGTATTATATTTTTAAACTTTAAAAACGTTCTCTTGAAAAATCAAGTTTTTTGATTTATGACGTTCTTGAAAGGAGTGAGTGATTTGACCGGATTTTTTTCCGTTTAATATTTTAAAGTTCGTTAAATAGAGGTCCGTTATATCGAGGTTTTACTGTACATATTTAAACATCTTAATTTTGCACATGATTGCTTAGAAATATTGCGAAATAAATCGTGTTTCGATTGCGCGAAATATATATCAAAGTAGGTAGGAACATGGTGTTTTTTTTATTCAAGTCAATCAATTAAACGTATGTACATAATAAACTATATGTAATATGTTCGCAAATGCATATTATCGTGTCAGAATGAGTTTGTTCTAAGTCTTATATCATCTTTAAATAAATTGTCCATTTATTTTTATCCTCAAAACGGGACATCTACCAATTTTTACGTAATAGTACATATATTCAAGAAAACACGTATTTTTTCATAGTTTTTAAGTATTAATAAAAGAAAAAGAATATTGAAAAAGAAAATAAGATGAATAAATAATTTAAATATGAAAAATTATGTTCATATTATTTTGTGACTTCTAATCAAAGATGAAGAAGAATAAGGAAGTCTGGGAAATGCTCAGACTTCCATATTCTTCTTCATCTTTGATGAGATGTCATAAAATAATATGAACAATAACTCCTATAATTGGAGATAATCCAGATATGTGAAAAAGTATTTAGACGTACTCAAAATGTTGTTATTAAAAATTATTTTTCATTTGAGTTTTACTTACTAAATACCAAGAAAGTTGTAAAATATAAAATCATGGGTCAATCACGGGTAGAATTGGTGAATGTTACACGTGTGTAAAGTGATCTACCACTTGAGGAGTTTTATTTCATTACACACGACTAGTGTCGAAAACTACAGATTTTTCCATCTACAGGTGAAAAGTAAAACTGATGTAAAAAAGTAAAGTATGCACTGTTGTTGGGTTCCATTCATGTGCTAGTAATAATTTTTATAGATATAAATTTCGGCTGACGGTGGCGCCCTCGGTTGAATTTCTGCACTTGACAATATCTAACAAACAAAAAAAAAAGTAACACAAAGATAGAACCACATAATTTCAGCTGGTATATTTTTGAAAGGAGAATTACTAGTACTTAATCATTTTAATTTTTCTGTTGAATTACATAATAGCTTCAAAGTACGTCTTGAATTTAAAAATAATGTTCTGCACACGCGTAGTATCGAGTACATATCGTATAGCAAAAAACATGACGTTTGGAAATCAGCATTTGAGTGATGGCCGTACTAATGACAACACGGATCATTACTGGCCATTATTTATTTATTTATTTTATTTTATTTCATTTAATTTTTTTTTTTTTCATTTTTCATTTTTTAATTGCATTTTATTTTATTTTATTCTAGATTTTTATTTTTTTTTGTTATGTATACACACACATACATAATTACATTTTTTATTACCTCAGTTAGCTTATATTACAGTAAAAACAAACTATTTTTTACACTTAAATTACAACATATGTATATATGTTACAAGTATATGTTACAAGCAAGAATATGAAGTAAACCGAAGTTTATCCGGGTTACCTTAACATTACCCAATTTATTTATTTTTAGCCTTTTTTAGACACTAATGTATGGAAGCGAAACATGGAACTGGCAAAGGAAGGATGAAAGCTGAGTGAACGCTGTAGAAATGCGCTCCCTCAGACGAATGTGTGTGGAAAATCATTGTATGACAGAATAAAAAACGACGAAATAAGAAAGGAATGTAAGACTGAACGAGGAATAATTGAAAAGATTAGGAAGAGTTCTTTGCGGTGGTATGGACATGTGTATGTCAGGACAGAAGAGTGTGGCGTTCCATCCTCTCTGCCTACCCCTGCGGAGAAACGGCGTGATGGTAGTAGTTGCTTTTTTTATTTACGTAAATTGTATACATTTATTTAAAAGAACAATTATAAACATTTTTTTTAAAGTAGAGACCCACCAAGCCACCTTGTGTGTCTTGTCGGTAGAAATCTTTTTACATACATATTTTATTGTTTTTATCCGTTTTAACCTTAATATACACACAAAAAAAGAGAGAAAAAATTAAAAATATATTAACAATTTTCATAAAATCAACTCTTGATCTCATTCCTTTATTTTGCCTTAATTCCAGATTTTATTTCGACCTCTAACATCCGTCAGCAACAAATTGAAAATGTTGGTTTTGTTGGGTAATGTTCGAAAACTGATAAGAATAAATTTTATTTCTGTAAACGCGACTAGTTTAGAGAACATCCATAGTTCTCGAAATAATCGTGATTTACTAAAAATTGGTCTTGCATAATAATCGAAATTCTCTCTGCCTATCCCTTCGGAGAAGCGGCTTGACGGTCAGTTAGATATAATAATAAAACCCTTATCCGCACCCAAATGGTGCATAGGGCACTGTCGTATAAACGCAGTGTTATCTTGATCGTTTATACATGAAGGAAAGGTGATCAGCCTTCCGCTTCAGGTACCAGTCCATGGTAATTTTGAATAAATATTACAGTGAAAAAATCACTAATATTTATTTTACCCCCCTTGGGAATCGAACCCGGAACCTCCAGAACGGTAGCTGAGCGTGCTGACCATTACACTACGGAGGCGGACTAATAATAAGATAATTAGAAAGTTATATTTTTCTAGAATCAATACATTTTTAAAGCCCAATAAATTTTCTTGAACACATAATTGAATTTTTTTGCAAAAAAAATACAGAAACGGGTTTTTGGTTTAAAAACCATTTCTGTATTTAAAAAAGGTTTTTCTTCGAAATAAATAAACGGTTTTGAAAAGAAAAGAATAAATATATATATATATATATATATATATATATATATATATATATATATATATATATATATATATATATATATATATATATATATATATATATATATATATATATATATAAATATATATATATAAATATATATATATATATATATTTATATATATATATATATATATATATATATATATATATATATATATATATATATATATATATATATATATATATATATTTATTTACTTATATACACATGCATACGTATAAAACCTACGACCGGGATTTTTTTAATACCCGTGAGAACATTTGAAAGAGAAAGTAATGGACCATTATCGTATTTTGTTTACGCGCAAACTCCTTATGTACTGAGGTGTTCATACACATATGTTACATTATGTACGTGACGAAACGTTCGTAGCTGTCAAGTCAACATATTCGCAAGTCACTACAGATCAGCGGAATCAACAATTAAACAGAACATTTCTCATTTAAATATAATCTGCCAAGCTATGTGAGACGGACTATACTTACAGGGTGACTGCAAACAATATGATAACACATTTTAGACATCTCAACATAGATGAAGACGAACTTTGGAATTCTGGGCATTTACAAGGCTTACAACCATCATAGGCTTAGTTAAGTGATCACTTAACCAAGCCTATGACGCTATGGAACTTGTATATCGTAGTCATATAGGAGAAAGTGACCAAGTGCATTTTTTACAAAAACGTGATCATTGACTATTTGATATCTTACTACGTTTATATTGCCCTGAACACATCCCAAAGTGATTTTAAACTTGGAAGTATAATATATTGACTTGTTAAAAATTAATAACTGCATTGACGTTTATTTTCTTGCCACAAGTGACTTAAATGGCCCTCCTGAACATTTTACGTTTTGTTAGTTGGTCACTTTCTCTTGTACGACTACGATATACACACATATATATATATATATATATATATATATATATATATATATATATATATATATATATATATATATATATATATATATATATATATATAGAGTATTTATTTTAGAATCTTATAAAATTGGATCTGGCGGATTTCGAAAGTAGGCGACACATTTCGCTCACTCCTTTCAAGAACGTCATAAATAAAAAAACTTGATTTTTCAGGAGACCGTTTTTAAAGTTTAAAAATATAACACAATGTATTAAAAATAAATATCAAGCCACTTGTTGAACTTTTTACTGTGCAACAGATCTTTTGAGGTAAAACCTGAAGGTTTTTTCTCCATTTAAATATTTAGGATATTTAAAAAAATTATTAAACAATACCTTTTCTTCAAAATGCAAAAACAACACTCCTTTCAACAACGTCATATATAAAAAAATATTTTCCAGGAGAACGTTTTTAAAGTTTAAAAATATAATACAATGTATTAAAAATAAGTATCAAGCCACTTACTGAACTTTTTACTGTGCAACAGATCTTTTTAGATAAAACCTGAAGGTGTTTTTTCTGCAAAAACAACACTTTCTGTCCTGTAGCGGGTAAATATTAAGTCAAAAATATGAGGCTTTGCCTGGGATATAGTACATTTTCTGGGCATTCCGAAAACATGCACAACTGAAAATTGACGATTTTTGATTTATGACGTTCTTGAAAGGAGTGAGCGATTTGTAAACAAGCATTTGGGCACACTCAAAATGTTGTCAATATTTATTAAGTGCAACACGTATATGTTTCTGATTTAAAAATCATAACTTATATTTATTTCAGTTTTCAGTAAATCCTTGCGCGCATCGGATGTGCAATCTGAAAGCGAATTCGCCACCTGTTGTCGCTCCAAGAAAACAATTTTCATGAATCGCTAGTTACTGAAATTTGCAACAATTTTATTTCATAACCTTTGACAGGTTCAAAGTTAATTTTGACGTTTTATCACATTCAAATAATTACTAGTATATTTCTGTTGTGTTTTGACTGAATTTAAAATATAAATGAAACATCTGACATAAATGTGTTTTTAGAGTGAAATAATTGCTAGGAAATAAGTTACAAAAGCGCTGTTTTTAGCTGAATCCTTCATAATTATGTAAGTAAATTTAATTTAGAGTAGTTTTTTTTTTATCTTTTGTTTATTTATTTTCTTTAACGAATTATGGATTTTATTGCAATATACGGATAATAAAACATAATTTATTTTATCATAATACAGATTATTAAATTACTTAATTCATTATAGTAAGAATTTCAAAGGAGAGAAACAAAACCTACTCTACACAATTTAATTTAAAAGTAATATGTAAATACATGTATATATATATATATATATATATATATATATATATATATATATATATATATATATATATATATATATATATATATATATATATATATATATATATATATATATATATAGCGCTGTTTTCGAAAGAAATATCCTCAATGGGGCTTTATAATTATCAGTGATTTTCAGATTTAAAAACGACAATTTATTACTATCAATTATGTCGTTTTTAAATCTGACTAAACAACAATAGTTTTGTAATACATAACACTACAATATTTTTGTCCGCCTCCATAGTGTAGTGGTTAGCGCGCTAGGCTACCATGCTGGAGGTCCCGGGTTCGATTCCCAAGAGGGTCATAATATATATTATTGATTTTTCAGTCAAATATTTATTTAATATGACCCTGGACTGGTACCTGAAGCGAAAGGCTAATCACCTTTCCTTCGTGTATTAACGATCAAGATAACACTGCTTCTATACGATGCAGTGCCCTATGCACCTTTGGGGTGCGGATAAGGGTTCGGAGAAGAAAATATAATATATAAAATGATTCTACATGCATAATAATATATGCATTTATATGCACACATACAACTTCCACTAGGTAAATATGTACCACTATTTCTCAAAATCTATTGCGACACGTGTTTCGATGCATTTCGCATCATCAAATACCGTATGTGAATTTAAATGTAAATTTTAGAGTTGTTCTTGGGACGTTGAAGGATGAAAAAAAATACATTAATACACAAACATAGTTTTTCTGTTTTGTTTTTATTTAAATTTTTTTTATCAAGATTCTAGGCGCGTTCCAGCCGAAAGTATAAATACTCTATTTTTTGCTCGTCTTCAGCTCAGTAAACTTGATTTTTATGTAGATGCCTGCCTCTGGCGAAACCGGTTACCCACGTATCAATAACAACCCTAGTGAGTCACCATTCTGGTTTATATTTTATTATTATTCTTGAAGAAATGCGTTAAGTCAATTTTGTGCTTTAGCAAAATGTTTACACCATAAATTGATTACAACTTGATTGTACAACGCTTAGGCGCGTAGAATAATACTGCTGACAGTAGTTTGAAGATGCCATAACAAGGCGAAACAATTTTCACAAATTTTATTTTATGTGTATTTTATAATAAAATACCATTTTGTACACTGTAAAAATCAGTGTTTAATTTTAATATTTAATATACAAATTCAAATGGGATTCTACAAATTAAACCCCAAATCTGTAAAAAAAAAACAATTTTTAATATGTTGATTTCTTCGCAAGCATCGTGAAATGAAACATAAAAGAAATGTGTGACTTCTATTTTTTAATTATTTTATTTACCAGGCTGAGCCACAGCAAAGTGTTATCGGGTACAGCTAGTTTTAAATAAAAAATATAGGGAATCGTTATTTTTCTGACTTTACGTCATTTGATAGACATTAAACGTTGGATTTGTTTTTGTTTTGTTTAAGTGTATTAAATCTAGATAACCATAATAAAATATATATGTTGTGTTTATTTTTGTGTCGGTTGAATCTTATTTTTATCTTCGTCTCTATTTAACTTAACCCCCAGTTAGTCACACGATGTCGTGTAGACACGTTTTCATAATCTTTCTAAATCCAGTCATAGATGGCTGTTGTGAACTCAATCACGGAACGTCATGAGATGGATGATATATGTATGACTTAATTAAAAATTAATTAGTGTGGTTGTCAATCATGAGTAGAATGGTGAATGTTACATGTGTGTAAAGTGATCACTTGACCAGCCTATGGCAGGTCGAAAACCCGGTAAATGCACAGACTGTCTTATTCTTCTTCATCTCTGTTGTGTTGTCAAAAATGTTATTATGTGATAATTATCATTAAAAATAAATAAATAATTAAAAATTCTCAAATTAATAATATTATTTTGTGAGTACAGTTAAACTTCAATATAACGGAATAATTGGGGGGAGAGGTAGTCCGTTAGAGACAAAAGTCCGTTATATAAGAATTAGTTAAAATAAATTAAAATCGTGTTCATATTTCAAAAAAATATGAACACTCTGTTTAGATATATTTTTAACTCCTTTCAATAACGTCACATATCAAAAAACTTGATTCTTCAGGACATCGTTTTTAAAGTTTAAAAATATAACAAAATGTATTAAAAATAAATATCAAGCCACCTATTGAACTTTTTACTGTGCAACAGTTCTGTTTAGGTAAAACCTGAATGTTTTTTCTCCATTCGAAAAATATTTAGTATTTTTAAAAAAATAATTAAACACTATCTTTTCTTCAAAATGCAATAGCAACGCTATCTGCCCTTGTAGTGGGTAAAAAATAAGTTAAAAATATGCTGCTTTTGCTGGGATAAAGTACATTTTCTGGGCATTCCGAAAACATGCACATCTGAAAATTGACGATTTTCTATATATGACGTTGTTGAAAGGAGTGAGTGATAAATGTTAAATATTTTTTTAAATACATTCAAACTTATATTTATTGTCTTCGGACACTCGTCGTGAAGTGACGTTGCTGTTTGATATCGACGCTCTTGCTTTCGATAATCCTGGTTTGGAAAAGGAATCAAGTTTTGTTCGCATATTTGAAGTTTGCTTTTTTTATAATGAATTCTTATACTATATTATTTTAAGAAATAAAAAGACTCATGAGATGATTGAGTGGGTCAAAAGAACAAAGTCTTTTTATTTTTCAAAATAATATATCACAATGATCCACAAAGTAAATGCTTTTAATATTTAAAATATAATTTTATAATATAAATTGTCAAACTTCGTTATCTGACAAAAAGTCAATAAATGTTATTAGATCGTCGAGATGTGATCTTACCACTGATAATTTTACTTTTGGCAGTGTTGTTATTCCGGCCAGGTGCAGTCTACGAGCGTGATGGTTTTATGTCCCAAATTCTAGTGTTTCTATGCGGCGACACTTGAATTTAAACATGTATAATATATTGTTATTGTATCTATTGTATGTTATGTATATAATCTAATAATTAAAAAAATAATAATTAAAAAAAATGATATAATATGTAAGTATTTCGGCTCAAAACAGACCATGCCTAAAGAGCCGTAAAACATATAGTAAAAAAAAGGTATGTATCCATGAAATAAATAAATAAATAGTATGAAATGGTTATCATGGCCGCTTAAAATTGTTTACATGCGGTGACAATTGAATTTCAGCATGTATAATATGTTATTGTTATTATATATATTGTATGTAATGTACGTAATCTAATAATTTAAAACAAACAAATATTAGTACAAAAGTGTTTTAACATGTAAGTATTTCGGCTCAACACAGGCCATGCCTAAAAAGTCGTAATACATGTAGTAAAAAAATGTATGTACTTATCTGTGAAATAAATAAATAATATTTTTTTTTTTACTTTTGACTGTTTTTTTGTTTGTTATATCCGAAATTCGTTAACTAAAGGTTCGTTATATCGAGGTTTTACTGTACTAATGAGCATGAAATTCTTTTGTACTTGAGTACACTTGTTGCTTGAACTTGCGGAACCTCCTTTTTTGTGTTTTTTTCTTCGTTTGATCTCTGAAGCGTTAACAGTTGTAATTATACGTTGTGGATATATAAGGAAAGTGCATTGAATGCATTGTATTGCATAATATAGTGCACGTGCGACTGTCGAGGAACTTAATAACAGGTTCCATAAATTAAATGATTGAAACCTGTTTTAATTTCGTATTTAAATTTTAATTGGTGAGATGAAAATTCTGAAATGAATTCTCTAGTGAAGTTCTAGTGATGCAAGAACAATGATTTTAAATTGGTTCATATAAATTTTAATTAACAAAATAGTTGCTTTAAAATATTGCTTCTTAGCAATAAGCTCACCAATGTACATATTTTTTTCTGTACATGAAGTTAAAATAAATAAATGGTTAATAAAATTTAAAATAAGAGTGCATAAAAAATATTTATGCCTTCACTTGAATTTTTTTTAATGATGACAGGTTTTTCACTTTTTTAAAAAATTGGACGAAAAAACGTTAAAAGTGACATCGAAATATCTCTTTTATATTGTATATTTTAGCACTTTATATATAAGCACAATGTATGAGGGGTCTGTGACACGTACAGTTTCTGCATAAAGCTTAATAGTGACTTTGATATATCTCTTATATTAAAAAGTATATTAGCACAATTGTATGAGGCGTCTATGAGACACAGTTTCTGCATTATGGTTAAAATTGACTTTCAAATATTTCTTATATTATATTGTTTATTAACACAATTGTATGAGGCATCATCTATGAGACGTGCAGTTTCTGTATAAAGGTTAATTAATAGTGACTTTCAAATATCTCTTATATTATATTCTATATAAGCACAATTGTATTAAGGGTTTGTGAGACGTACAGTTTCTGCATAAAGTACAAAAGTGACATTCGAATATTTCTTATATTCAATTGTATATTAGCACAATTGTATGATGGGTCTATGAGACGTTTAGTTTCTGAATAGAGGTTAATAGTGACTTTCAAATATTTCTTATATTATATTGTAAATTCGCACAATTGTATGATGGGTCTATGAGACGTTTAGTTTCTGAATAGAGGTTAATAGTGACTTTCGAATATTTCTTATATGATATTGTAAATTAGCACAATTATATGATGGGTCTATGAGACGTTTAGTTTCTGAATAAAGGTTAATAGTGACATATCTTATATTTTATCTCTTATATTATATTGTATATCAGCACATTTGTGGAGGTCCTCACCAAAACGTTACATTTCCATTATAAATGATTTTAGCTTGTAAAATTGTTACGTTTTAGTGCGATTAAATGATATCATATTGGTTTTTTCACACAGGATTGGCCACGTTTTGTCGCAACTTTAATTAAGATAGATACAGTAAACAAAACAGATTTGAATTTAAAAGATTTTTGTGCAATATTGGAAATGTAAATTTTTGGTGAGGATCTCCACAATTGTATGAGGGGTCTATGAGACGTACAGTTTCTGCATAAAGGCTAATAGTGACTTTCAAATGTCTCCTATATTATATTACATATTAGCACAATTGTATGAGGGGTCTATGAGACGTAAAGTTTCTGCATAAAGGCTAATAGTGATTTTCAAATGTGTAACTAAAACTAACTAACCATCACGCCGCTTCCCCGCAGGGGTAGGCAGAGAGAATCGAACGCCACACCACTCTGTCTTTGCAAACATTCTTTGCCTCTTCTACATTCATGCATCTCCTCATACATACCCGACGATTATTACGACTCCTGACCCGGCCGCTTTCAAGTATTTGACATACCTGATTGTGCCAAGTTTTCCTCGGTCGTCCTCTGCTTCTTTT